>NC_057798.1:529757529-529776327 GCF_018294505.1 Triticum aestivum
GACCCGTGGTGTTTCCTCTGGATGAACAGGACCCCGATCGATCGAGCCGGTTCGGGCTGGATGAACAAGACCCCGTGGAGGGCTGGATGAACAGGACGACCCCGTGGAGGGCTGGATGAATAGTAGACGATGGAGGGGTGGATGAATAGTAGCCCATGGAGGGGTGGTTGAACAGGAGCGCATGGAGAGGGGTGGTTGAACAATGACCGGTGGAGTAGCGCGTGGCGGATGCTGGATGAATAGGAGCCCGTGCATGACCAGTCATAGGTGGAGGCTGGAGGAGGTCGACAGTGGATAAACAGTAGCCCATGGAGGCTGGAGGAGGTCGACAGTGGAGATGAATAGTATCTCGTGGAGTCCCATTTTGCGGTATGCCACAACCCTCCCGATGAGCAGGACCCCCGTTTCGACCATAGCGCTCCAACACAAGTCCATTTCGTCCGTTTTGCGGTACGCCACACCCCTCCTAATCAACAGGACCCCGTTTCGACCGTAGGAGGTCCAACACAAGTCCGTTTCCTCCGTTTTGCGGTACGCCAGACCCCTCCCGATGAATAGGATCCCATTTTGAACGTGGTCGGTCAAACACAAGGCCATTTCCTCCTTTGTGCGGTACGCCAGGCCTCGTTTCCATCGGCTGTTCCGTCCAAGCTGGTTGGCTCCCACGCGTTCCGTTGCCTCCCAATGAACACGACACATTCCATTGCCTCCCGATGAACACGACGCATTCCGTTGCCTCCCCATGAACACGACGATGACACGAGCCCTGGCCATACGTATGCGCGAGTAGGCGTTCGAGACCCCGCCCATATGTACGTATGTGGCCGTATTTTCTTTCTTGCACACTGGCCGTTGTACGTACGTGTACATGCTACGTGCGCGCCTCTACTACGACACATGCGCGCCTCTACATCGACCAGTATGTACGTACACGTTCGCGACCAGAATGACAATGCTACATACGCTTCGACCAAGTGGGTCCCGACTGTCAGGCACTTCCTTACGTGCGAAGATGTAGCTGGTGGGTCCCAGCAGTCAAGGGGGCAAATCGTTTTTTGACCGAACGCACTTCCTTGCGTGCGAAGATGTAGCTGGTGGGTCCCAGCAGTTGGGGGGCGAATTGTTTTTTTTGCCCGTACGCACTTCCTGGCATGCGAAGATGTTGCTGGTGGGTCCCAGCAGTCAAGAGGCACTTCCTTGCGGCTGCCGTGGACCCAGCTGTCAGCCTCTCCACGTACAGTACTCTTCCGATGGAAGTCGGTCGTTGACCAGATTGACCATGTCGCTCCGAGAGCACCATGGCGGTGGACGATGGCGACGCCTAGGAAGGGGACGACGCGGAGCCGAGGAAGATGCGGCAGTGGATGCCCATGCGGAGCAGAGTATGAGGGTTCACTGGTTCGGCTGCGGTCTGAGGCTGCCGTCGCCGCAGAATAACAGGAGGTGTGGGTGAGTGGAGTGGAGGGATGGCCTGGCCACCGGTGGGAGTAGTATAGGGGCGGTGAGGCCTCCGCGGCAGCACAACCGGCCACGGGAGGCAAGAGCAGGCGGCACGATCGGTGCTGCTTTGGGCGGATGGAGCAAGAAGACCAGAGGTTGAAGAAGCACTACTGCCATTGGATGGACATCGTACGGTCACTGGAGGTAGAATCGTGCGTATTGACTAAGTTGGCAAAGCCCTCCATCCCCGTCAACTTAGTAGGCCCACTACACTAGGTCCCAGCTAGCAGGGGGTTTTCATTTTTTGTGCTTAATAAGGAGGCACTTCCTCGCGTGCGAAGATATAGCTGGTGGGTCTGAGCTGTCATCGGCGGTAACGTTTTTTTCGCGAAATATAGAGGCCCTTTCGGTGGGTCCCAGATGTCAGCTAGAGGAATCATTATTTTGCGCGTAATAAGGAGGCATTTCCTTGCATGCGGCCGATGCATGTCGGTTGTTGACCACGTTCACCACGCCACGCCGAGAGCACCAGAGCGGTGGACGACGAGGAGGCCTAGGAAGGGAACGGCACGGAGTTAGGGAAGACTTGGCAGTTGTTTCCCACACGAAGGGGAGTACGACTGTATGAGGGTTTACTGGTTCGTCTGCCGTTGTCGGAGAATAACAGCAGGTGTGGGTGAGAAGAGGGATGGCTAGGCCAGCGATGGGAGTACGATGGGGCGGTGAGGCCTGCGCGGCAGCACAGCCGGCCGCGGGGAGGAGGGAGCGGGCAGTCCCGCCAGCGCTTGTTTGAGCGGCTGGAGCAGGAAGAGCAGAGATTGAAGAAGGACGACAACCGTTGGATGGAAATCCAACAGTCACTGCTTGTGCGTCAACCTTTTTTTGGGAAAGCCTCAAATCTATGGAAAACAGCATATAGGCCATCTACCAATATTTCTAATAATTTACAACCCATTTGCTAATTCTTACAATTTTTTTTGGAGCCCATATTCTTTTTGTTAGCATTACATCCCATATTGTGGCCATGGTTAAAAAATTATACGAAATTTTGCATATGTTTGTGCGGTCTGAACTGTTTTTAATCCCGAAATTTCGAGTCACATTCAGACTGATTTAAAAAATAATGTATATCAATATAAAATCCAATAAATTGTCCACGCATAAAATCAACGCAATTTAAAATCTCGAA
Source organism: Triticum aestivum (assembly GCF_018294505.1). Lineage (NCBI taxonomy): Eukaryota > Viridiplantae > Streptophyta > Magnoliopsida > Poales > Poaceae > Triticum > Triticum aestivum. The sequence goes on from NC_057798.1 coordinate 529,760,159, forward strand.
ATGAAAAAAAGATATTTGAAACTAATTGTCGGTTTGATGTGTTTTAAAAATGTACATCTCATTTCTCATTACTGATAGGACATTTTCTCGGCCAGCCGAATGAAGCTCTCCTCGTCTTGAAAGATTTGCAGCCCAACAGGCCTGACAAAGCGACTTACTTGACAAATCACAAAAAAACTGGGCTAGCCATTTTCGGAAACAAAAAAAACTACTGGGCTGGTCTATGGTAAACATAAAAGAAAAGGTTGTCTAGACAGGCCAGAGTGTCCCGCACAACCCAGTTGAAACCCTGCTTCCGTCTCAAAAACAAATTAGATAAATGCCACTCCAATTATGGTGATTCATAAAAATGCCACTTCAATTTCCAAACTTTGAAAAATGCCCCTGCAATTTTTGCAAACTTTGAAAAATGCCACTGCAATTTGCAAACTTTGAAAAACGCCACTCCAGACTTCGAAAAATGCCACTGGAAATGGCATGAAATGGCATTTTTCAAAGTTTGGAAATTGCAGTGGCATTTCTCGGAAACACCAGATTTGAAGCAGCATTTATTGAATTAACCGAAAACAAAAATAACTGGGTGAGCTGTTGGGTCCCCGGTGTCAGCCGCTCATTGTACAATTCTCTTGTTTATTGACTATGTTGACAATGGCATGGGACCCAGATGTCAAAAATCTATTAGGAGGAGCCATTTTTTTATTGGCTTGAACTAAGGAGGCACTTGCTTGTGTACTGCCATGACTTTGGCGGGTCCCTGCTGTCATCCTCTCCACGTACAATCATCTCCTGATTGTGTACGGGTCAACTTGGGAGGCCCACAAGTCAGCCTCTAAACCTGTGGAGGAAAAATACAACCCATTTAAAAAAATAACAGCCCATTCCATACGTTCAAACGGAAAGTTCAACTTTTAGAGCAAAGTAACAGGTCTGATCCACATATAGAGTACTGAACTTCCATGTTGAAAACCATCATAGCCAAGTTAACTATCTACTCCCACTAATACTCTAGTAGCGTACAAGTACTAACTTGCTCTTAGCTAACTAGACGATGCTGGCCGCCATCTGCGGTACATGCTAAACACTGGCACCGGCGTCCTCCGCCTCGCCTCGGACTTGTTAGAGGTGTGATAGGGTGCGTTGCTCGCGTGCGTTGGCCCTTTTCATGCCGGTGTGGTCCACCGAAGCTTCGACTTTTAAGCGAGAAACCCACTTGACGAGCTGGTAGTAAAAAACAGCGTCGCGAACGCGTGCGTGCTCGACAGCCTCCAGGGCTATTGGCCGGGTGCCGGCCTCCATGTAGTCAGCCCAGTTGCGGGCGCTCTGCTTGCGACTCAGAGCGTCGATGCGCTGCTGCTCCATGTCCTGCTGGCGGCGCAAATCGGCGATACGCTGCTCCTCCGCCAGGCGATCGCGCTCCAACAACTCCTGCTCCTCCGCCAGGCGGTCACGCTCCAACAAGTCCTCGATCTCCGCATTGCCATCTAAATTCAGATAGAATGGCTCCTCCCTCCATCTGCCTTCCGGTGAAAAACCGAACACTAGTTCTGGCGGTGACCGCCTCCGACCTCGCCTACCGCGGACGGGCGGGGGCATGGCAGACATGGCGAGAGCGAGGATAAGTGGCGAGCGATGTCGGGCTAGTGGGGGCTTATGAGGATATGGCGAGTTGGGTCACGGTGCCGCCGGATAAGGCCGGGAAATAGTACTTATAGGCGGAAGGTAGCGTGATGGCCATCGGAATTCAATGCATAAGTAGGCATGGCTTAGCGCGCCAGCTTGCTGTGGAAAACTAGAGAAACTGAAATTATGACTGTGCTGTCCCATCCCGTCTGGGTCGCACGCCGGCATGACGGTGAAACGAGTGCACTCGAATCATCTCCCTCCTTGTCAATAATGATTCCACAGATTTAAAAAGCCTGCAACAATTAAAGCGCATCTTTTTCGCATCAGTTAGTTGCCTTAATTACGGCCGGCTGCATGCAAGCACTCAGAATCGCTCGCAGCCAGTACACGGAGCAGCATGCAACGAGTCGCAACCAAGGGCACGCATGCAGCCACTTAAATCACTGGAATTAATTAGGCTTAAACTTCTGCATGCAGTTAATTATTGCCATGACTTGGTCTTGCTGCTATGCTCACGGGACTAATAAACCGGGATGGAGGGAGTACCTTGGTTGGTGAGAGGTTTGAATTAAGCCCTACAAACCGGAAAGGAGGTACTAGTACGTGCGTGATCTGCTATTTATTCGTGTAGGATCGAGTAGGTCGTTTCTTGAATTGAGCCCTAGAAACCGGAAAGGAGGTAGTACGTGCGTGATCCGCTATTTATCCATGTAGGATCGAATAGGTCGGATAGTGTAGCTTGTCAGTTTCTTCAGAGGTGGGAATTTTTATTCAAAAAACTGCCACTTCGGATCTTGCGTCGCGAATAAAACTGCCAGGAGCGCATTAGTAGGCTAGCTAGTGATCAATCAGTAACTTGTAAACACTGAGCGAACAGAAATAAGTAATTGTTAATGCATCTCAATGATTCATAGATCATATACAAATATGTAGCTCCAAAAGCAAAGATAAGCCACTTTGGATCTTGCGTTGCAACTAAAACCAACTAGTACGATTCCCATACATAAGATCAACCTGTTAATGCATCTCAATGATTCACAGATCATATACAAATATGTAGCTCCAAAAGCAAAGATCTAGAAAAAACATCTGTTCTTCCTACTAACATGGATGCTTCTCTTGGCCAACATTCAGTACAGACTGAAAGACAAATTTGTTTGTGAAGTCTAAAATTCCTCTTGCAAGCGTAAGTGGTTTCACCAACAGCTGTAACCATGAGAATGAACCACACATGATGGAGGAACATCTAGTGCAATATAATTTGGTCTTCTCTAGATCACACGGCGAGACTATTTTCGGAATACAAACTTTAATTTAGGCAAAATGGTGCCCATTTTATAACCAGATCAAAGCAATGAAGCACCTAGTGTTGGCCAATAAATAGTATAGTACTACTTTTCTGCAGTTCATGAAGTGACTATCCAATCTTTCTGTGTCTATTTTAAAATGGCACTACATGCAGTGACTATACTATTTTCTTGTGCAGTTCAACCAAAATTGCGGCCACTTTGTTTGTTTGCCAAATAGCAACGGGCAGACATATCTGTCTGCACAAATATCAAGCAGCTAGTAAACATATACCACACCTTGTATTTTCGGTTTAAACATGTCTTTCCTCTTAGCATCTGTCATGTCTTGCACTGGACAATTTGATACAGTTATGTTTTGCCCTAGAAAATTTCATACTGAATTGATTTGCTGGTTCAAAGCAGAAATATAGCGCCTATTCTTCATCAGACCAAGGATATCCATGTTCGCAGTGATGGAAGAGGTGAAATCGATACAACCGAAATTGAGCATCCAATCATTGAATGTTGTCCTGCACCTCCAATGTAGGTCCACCCTGCCAATAAATTCACATGCAAACTACTAGTATTACTATCTAATGAGAGTATAAAAAGAGTAGCAAGATAGTAGCAAACCATGTACCTTTGTAATGAATAGCTCATAGTGCCACCAATTGGATATAAAGGTTTGGAAGGAAACATGCTCCTAATGTTGAACCAGTTGGACTTTTTGTGCAGTTCCACTAAAATCGAGCATCCCTGTTTGCATAGATATTGAAAGTGTGATAACTTTAAAAATGACACTAGTTGAAGCATATACTCACAAATAAAAGCATTCCACTTTCTTAATGGGAAAAGGTAGCAAGACTGTTTCTAACCACCTGTTTGAAGGAATAAATAAGGCAACAACGGCTGATGTCAGAAAGGCATATATAGTTCTTTTTGAAAGAATGATCGATTCCTGACCTTTCCTCTTCTTTTATGCATATTTTGTGCAGTTAAACTAAAATATAATGCCATCACCGCCTTGACAATTCAGTGACACTGTATAAAAGGAAATGACTTAACATTACATCATGATGGCAGGTATGTAGTCGATAGGCATTAGAGACAAACATACAGACCTCCTTCGATAACATAATGAACATTAATTTTAACAAAGGTGTGACTAGCTTTACCGGGATAATTTGAGTGAACTCTACACCCTCTGTTCCTTAATATAAGACGTTTTCGCAGTTCATTTAAAGTACCCAAACGTCTAGTATTTAGAAAAACAGGTAGTAGTTTTCTTGAGCACATATCTGGGAAAGCTTGCCACACTTTATTTACGTCCATACGCTAATGCAACACCATTCGAATACTACAAATATACACTAATCCAATGGCTAGTGCAACAGTAGAGTAGTTATTTTATTACAGGGTACAATACAATGGTTTTACTGAATAGATTTCAATAAACTCTAGCACTGGAAGATTTCTATAAAAATTAACAATACAAAATGTAAAGGTAACAAGTTTCAGCATTGGTATACTAGTTGTGCATGAGCATTAAACCAAATACAAAAGTCTGAAGGTAACTAGCATTATTAACTAATGACAGTATAGAAAATTTGCAAACCATGTACCTCCAAGGTAAATATCATTTCGAACTCGGGGGGACCTTAAAAATTGCTATCCCAATCTTGATAACCAATCAAACATAAAAACTTGATCGAATGAATCAAGAGAACAGCCAGAGGAGGAGGTGCCCACTCTTGACCTTTCCTCTTGCCTTAATAATTTTTTGTGAAGTTTAACCAAAATAAAAGAACATCAGCGCCTTGGCATTTTGGTGACACTGTACATAAAAAATAACTTATCTCATGAAAGTGAGGTATTTAATCTATAAGCATTAACAATGCAAAAATCTGAAGGTAGTAACAAGTTTCATCGTTGGTATACTGGCTGTGCAACAACATTAGAATGCCTTAGATAAAAAATCTTTCAACCACAATCAACAGCTAACCCTGAAATAATCCAGTGACATTAAATGGCATTATTTAAATTTATCGGTGGCATTAGACTGAGTGCAACATTTGTTAAATGTGGCATCACTTTAGCAGTAGCATTGCTTGACTTGACTTCTGGCGTTATACTAATAGCAAAAAAGTGGCAATAAGAGCATGGGAGGCCCAATCAGATAGTGGGCGCACCAGTACGATGTACCTCCATGGACGCAGAGTGGTGAGGGAGGTATGGTTGCCCAGAGCAACAAATATGCAGGCAACATATGTGGATTATGTCCCATTTTTGTTCTCTTTAGCCACCTTTTTCCTATGTGAGGATAACAAACCGATCGACCTGATCATTCTCTATTGCGTTGTCATGCCTTTCTACCCTTCTTCAACCAAGAGACATAAGACTCATTCCTTAGCTACTGATTTTCCCCTTTTCAACCTAGATGCGGGTTTGATGCCTACTCTCTTAGACAGTACAATCTCCCTTCCTTTCCTTATTCAACCCAGACATGGATTAGTCTGCATGAAGTAGGGTTTCCTTTAATAGTGCAAATTAAGGTTTTCGTCTGCGTGACCAGCAGAGTAGAGGATAGCAAATTGGGAAGATAGTGAAGTGGAAAAAGATCCACATGCAGCGATGTGGTAGATGGGGCAATAAAACAAGGGTATGGTTCAAAAAGAGGTAGCATGCCTGAGGGTCGGAGGGAAGTGGCTTCGCTCGTGGTCGTCGTCCTCCGCACACACTACAGCGGCAAGCTTGGGGACGGAGGCCATACCGCGCGGGCGCTAGGTCTGAGAGGACGGCCTTGTCGTTAGAGCTTGACCTCGCTCGCCAACGATGAGTGCATCAACGTTGCACATCCTTTTCTTCCCTGGTGGATCTGTGACCATCGGTGAGTAGGGAGAGAGAGGCCGTCTTTTTTAGATCTGGAGAGAGGGTGATAGTGTGAGAAGCAAGTGGGCATCCCTTAGCAAGAAAGCGCTGAAGCTCCAGCCTATATATCTTTTTTATACTACTAGTACTAGAGGTGGAGTAGTGGTAGAGTAGTTTATATTTTCTCTGCATATAGTACCAGTTAGTCGTGCTTCAAAACTGAATGGCATGCCATTAAAAAAATAAATGTCGATAACTAATGCGGCACCTCGGGCCAAGCCAGATCGCGTTTTGCACGAGAAATTACACACCATGTTTCGTTGACATGTGGTCCCATTCCAACATATCAGTGATACGACAGCGAGTCCTTTTCTACTAGTATTTCCGAATGGACGTGTAGTCCGGGGCGCCTCTTTGTGTACCGTGGCAAACTGGCAACCGTCCACTGACTCTTCGCCTTTCCCTCTCGATTTGGACCTGCTGTCGCACGCTCTTCCTCCATCCTCCATTTGCCTTCACCCTTCCGTCTGCCATTGTTCGATCGTCTTCTCCATGAAGGGAACAGGCCGGAAACGACCCCATTATTCTTGCCCCGATTTGAAAGATGACGTGGTGGAGGAACTCATTGATCGATGTGATGTCATCACCTCGGCTAGCATGGCAGGTTCATTCAAGACCATTTTCGAATCGACTAATAACATCATTACAAGGAACCCAAGGGTCCAGGAGCGGTTTGATCTCCGCTATCTTCTTTGGCGTGACCCTAATGACAGGCGCGGGGATGATGAAGGCCTCGCCTTTCGCAAGTTGATGCCGCTTTATAATGATATGTATGATGTTAAGATGCCATCGCTTGAGGGCAAGGCTTGGGCAGGCACAAATGGATATTGGGTTGTTTATATTGGGTACAACTGCGAGTGGGAACTTGTGAATGTGTACACTCGTCACCGGGTCCGAGAGGTTGAGCACACCGGTATTCTACGCACGTTCAAATATGATCATGGTGACTGTCTTCTACGGAAGGTAGCAATTTGTCGAGTTCCCAAATGCTCTTGGAATTACAGGAACTATGTAGTTGTTGATATCTTCGACAATCTTGTTGCCGTCCTTCGTGGTTCGACTGGATGGATATCACTCAAAAATCAGTTTCTGTACATGGATGTGTAATGTGATGCAATTCAATACGAGAGTCTTGTGTTTGCTTCCACCACTCATGGCACTGTTTTTGCATGGGATCCTCGTAGTTTTGGTACGTTGGGCTTCCACCATAATTATAGTTGTTCCATCCACATGCATGCGGGTTAGCAAGTTTCCCTTTACTAATTAACCTTCTTCTTCTGTTTCGAAGGTCCTGTGAACATTCCACCACCTATACTTGAAATTTTTTATAACCAAGGGGGAGATGACGATGGTGATGATCACGAGCATGAGGATGAGCAGGGCCCATATACTCAGTGGCGCCTGGCAACTAATTCCGATGGATCACCCCTTCTTGTCTGTATGCAGCCCACTGCTGATGTTACTACTAAGGAAGCAGGTGTTGTCTCCCATGGTCGCTCTTTCCGGACCTATTCCAACACCTGTTGCATGGTATTTGGGATGGATACTAGTGTGCTAGCGCCAACACCTTCTCCCTGGTACAGAATTGATAGTCTTGGAGAAAACTCGCTCTTCCTTGGACAAACTATCCAATGATGGTGAAAGGCGATCCAACTGCTGTTCACACAATGTTACTACCATTCATGGGAAGCAACTATATCTATACCTCAGACATTTCAGTGGTTCCCTACCCTGGTACTGATATAACAGGCCGCTTCAGCCTGGATGATCAATCCTGTGTTGGTCTCGAGATCGACAATGGATAACCCTTCCTAGACTACCACTTGTGGTTCAAAGCAAGCATTTCCAACGCCGAGGATTAGTTGAGTGAAAGTTCATTTCATTGCTTGTTATTTGTTGTGTGATGAAAACTTTAGTATATATAATATATCCTCGTTGTCGATGTGGGTTGATGACCTATTGTATGTAATAAAATGATATGCCTGTGATAAACTTACTAAATTTATGAATGGCTTTCGAGTCACTTCTCTGAGTGAGTGTTGCGACTAGGCAAAAAAATACTTTCCGAACACATAATTGTACGTGCGTTGCAACAGATTATCGGATGAGGCCAATCAACAATAGTAGTACACTATTTGTACTAGCTTCACATGCTTCACGCGTCGGGCGGGTGTTTTTACTGTAGCCATATGTTAATGTGTTCGTTGTACATAACCAGCACCTCAAATCCTTGATACTACTAGTACTATATAAGTAGTAGGAGTAGTGGGGTGGCATGGGCCAGAACGTGCATTCACATCGAGGAGTAGAGCCCACGCCACCAGCACGACATCCATCTGACACCATATTTCTTGGAGTCCGTGCTAGAGCAATCTCTTCAACCTCGTCGTTTCTCTAACTCAGTCATCGCGCGGCGGGCGAGGTGGAGGTTTGCCGATAGTCGGTTTCCTCAACTGCGGTCCCACTTGTAAGGCCAACTCCAACGCACGACCCCAAACGGACCTCCATTTTGCACGAACTCCAACGATAATTTTGACTAGAAAAGCAAGACCAAAGAAAACAAGAACCACAAGAATACATTTTAGAGGATATCCAACTTCCATAACTGCTCCTGTAAGTTCGATTAGTGCCTTCTTGATGCTTTCATTGTTGATCTGCGGAGGCTCTATCTTGCGTGCTTCTTTCTTCTTCGAGTGTAAAGAAGTAGACGTTGCTTCCTCGCATCTAGTCTCATGTCTAGCCTCTATTCTATCAACGAGTGCACTAGTCTCATCTCTAGCCTCTATGCTAGCTAAAAGTGCTAGAACATCTAGTAAATTGCGCTCTATCAATATATCGATGTACTCTTCTTCCTAATGCCAAAACTTGCATCCATTCTACACAATAAAATTTTAAGTTAGCACAACTAGTCTAATACGAGAGCACAACCGAAGATTTGGTCGGGTTCTTCCTCCTTTTGCCGACACGTGGGACATCCATCATCCAGGTTGTGTCATGCAAGAAAATAGAGTGGTAGTTGAAGCCACGTGATGTGCATCTTGGGTAAAATTGTAAATAAAATCTTACTACTATTGAGTAACTCCAAAAGCGGCCACCAAAGATCTTTATTGGATTTGTTTTTCATCACCAGCACGTCGAGGTGAAAGATGTGCAGGTTCCATGGGTCCTCTTGCGTTTTCACTGACATCTGGGACCGCATATGAGCAAACAGACGATGGGCTCTGCGCGTCCGTTGGCTAGCTGAGAAGAGAGATAGAGGAGGGCTGAGCATGGACTCTAGGAAATTTGTTCTACGTAACCAGGACCTCGATATAGGCTCGATATAGTGGGGTGGCATGGGCCATAACTAGCATTCACGTCTAGCGGTACGGCACACGCCACCCATACGAGTTCCATCCGACACCAATTTTCTTGGAGTCCGTGCTACAACCATCTCTTCTCCCTCCTGTTTTCTCAGCCTTCGCGTGGTGGGCGGGGTGGGGGTTGGCCAATATTTGGTTTGCTCTAATGTGGTCCCACTTGTAAGTGCAAATGCAACACCGCATGCATTCCCTCTTGAGCGGCTTGCCGGACCAACCGTGTGGGGGTGCGACTCAAACACAGCAGGCTTTTCCTTTTGAACAGGTAACTTGTAAATTTTGGTTCTGCTCCATGGCGCGACCGATAGATAGAAATAACGATTTTCCCTAGAGTAATGAGATGTTTGGTTCTGGCGCCGTTCATGCATGGAGTATGTACGGAAATTATGAAGTTGATGTGGAAGGTAAGATAATTACTAGTAGTACCATATACTACTACATGGATTTGACGGAAAGATAAAAATACATACGGATCCATCAACGACATCGTCACACCCTAGTGCGCCAGGTCACCAACCGACGTGTGAGGAAAAGCGGCGTTGGCGGCAAGCTCAACGTGCTTCTGAACAATGATGTCCAAGGTTGCCCTGCGGTCCAAGAAGGCCAGCATCCTATCATCCTCCTCTTGCATGTAGTAGTCCGTGTGGATGATTTGTGCATAGACGTGGGTGATTATGTCGATGGCGTCTTGCTGCGCCAGGCGCCACGCGGCGAGTGCGACCTCGAGGTGGACATTCTCCGGTGCGACGGCAGGCAGTCGCAGGGCCACCAGTGCGTCGAAGACGTTGTTGATACGTCTCCAATGTATCTATAATTTTTTATTGTTCCATGCTATTATATTACCCATTTTGGATGTTTATGGGCTTTACTTTACACTTTTATATCATTTTTTGGGACTAACCTACTAACCGGAGGCTTAGCCTGAATTGCTATTTTTTTTTGCTTATTTCAGTGTTTCGAAGAAAAGGAATATAAAACGGAGTCCAAACGCGATGAAACCTTCAGGAGCGATCTTTTTGGAACAAATGCAAACCTGGAGACTTGGAGTGGAAGTCAAGCAACAAGCAAGGCGGCTGCCGTGGTTCTAAGACTGACAGTAGAAAGGGGGGTAGGTATGGAGAGGCAAGATCTTAGCTATGATGAAGGTGTACGCGCGGGTTTTATGAGTTCAGGCCCTTCTCGGAGGAAGTAACAACCCTACGTCTCGGTGCCCGGAGGCGGTCGACTGGATTATATGTGTGTGATGTTACAGGGGGTGCGAACCCTTGTGCCAGAGGAGGGGGTGGCTAATATAGAGTACGCCAGGACCCTCACCGTCCTCCATTACAAGGGGCTTAATGTACATAAAGTAGGGGCGTTACTGATAATGCCAGCCTTAAGTGCTATTAATGACCTTAAAGACTACGGAGTGAACGCTTGTCCGTTGCAATGCTGAGTGACTCCTGATCTTCGGTAGGTCGAGTGATTCCTTGGATGGTCGAGTGACAATAGGTAGGGGGACTCCCGAGTGACATGACTGGTCGAGTGGATTGCACTCGACATCTTTAACTGGGGGTCCCTTGCTGCCTCTTAGACTTCTTGTCTTCTAGGGTAGTGACCTTGGGTAGGACGTATGGGTCGAGCCCATGACCCTGCCCCAGGTCTGTATCCTCATCAGTAGCCCCCGAATGGATTAAGGTTCGAGTAGAAAGTAGGTTGAAGTGGAACTTGTTTCGAGCTTTGTGCCTCGTGAGCGTTTTTCGCAAGTCGGAAAACTCACGTTGGTACTTCAGCGTCGGTTCAGTTGCCTTGATCCATTCAGAAAGTTACCGACTGAACTTATAGCACCATCTGCCGAGTGCTGTCTTGGAATGTAGAATCCTTGGCGCGATTGCGTGCAGAGTATCCCGGATTTCATGGGATACGAAATTTCGGGGAAGCGCGCGGGACGGGGAGCACCGAAGTGAGCGGAGCGGATAAATAGTGGTGCCTCGATTTCTGCACTGCCATTTTCACCATGTATGTTGCGCACGGCTGTTGTGGGATTTGAAAGGATCGCCTGGTCCCACGCGCCAGCCACTCGGAAGCTACCATTTATAAGGCAATGGGGCCGAGGTGTTTGCACTGTGCACGCCTCTTCCTCTTTCTTCTTCCTATGCTTCTCCACCGCACCCAGCCTTCTGCTCTCGACACTGCTGCTCTGCCGCCATGGTGAAGGACAAGACGGCGGCGCTGGAGCGTGCAAAGAAGGCGACGGGGGCGGCGAAAGGCAAGAAGCAGAAGCGCAAATCGTCATCGCGCACGGGGCTGCCGCCAGGCTGGATCCAGGGCGATTGGATCCGGTCTTCGCTCCGGCAAGAAGATCTGGACGAGCTGGCGGAGTCTGGACTAATTGCCAAGGGAGCGGAAAGGCTGCCGGAGGGGGAGATGGAGCCACAACCTCGACCGGGTGAGTGTGTATTGCTCGCCACCCACATCGACCGGGGTTTTTCGCTCCCTCCGCACCCTTTCTTCCGGGGATTCCTGAATTTCTTCGGTGCTCAACTCCACCATTTTTCTCCCAACACCATCATGTATCTGGCCGTGTTCATGTCGATGTGTGAAAACTTTTTGGGGTGTCGACCGCATTGGGGTCTTTTCAAACATATCTTCACCATCCGATCCCAGTCGGTTAAGAAGGCATAAACGAGTGACTCAAAGTCCCATGTCATTCAGATGTGTGGGGGTTTGGGTATTCAAAAGAGACACAAGAGTGCTTTCCCCGCTATGACTCTCCCTGAATCGGTCAGAGGCTGGCAATCGACCTGGTTCTACTGCCAGGACGTCGCAACTGCAGGTCAGTTGACTGGCCTTCCCCACTTCACATTTGACCGTGTCCAGACTCCTTCTCCACTAAAAATGACTGCTGCTGAGAACGTGGAGACGAATATGTTGGTGGAGAAAGTGGTCCAAATGATTAACGAGGGTGTCACTGGCCTGGACCTGCTGGAAGTGTTCCTCAGTCGATGCATCCAGCCTCTTCAGGCTTGTGGCCATCCTATGTGGCTGTACTCCGGATCTGACGACACCGCTCGGGTCCATCCAGAAGAAGTGCCGCCCAAGACCGTGGCCATGTGGTTGAGGAGCATCACAGGCAACCAGGACAATCTCAGAGGAGCCAGGCGAGCCTTCCCCTTCAGCGACGACAATCAGCCCGACAAGGTATGCTCTTTATTCCGACTGTCTTGCCTATATGTTCCGACTGTACTTGATCTCGACTGACTTTTACTCGAACTTTTGTCTTGTAGGTTTTCACTAAGATGCATTCGATGCCCAACGGCGAACATGCTCTGGAGCAGGACCAGGACGGAGAGGCTAGCGAAGAAGAGAGTGGTGACTGTGTGTCTTCAGGTGAAGACGAGGAGGAGGAGAGCGACGAGTCGGACAACAAGGAAGAAGTCGACTCGTCACCGTGCTCCGAACGCCTATCCAAGCAGTACCATGACCCGGCGGGAGGGCGCGGGAAGAACGTGGCTCCTAGTACCCACACTCAGAAGCGCACTCGGACGTCGACTCCGAAGCTAACGGAGAAGGTTGCCAAGCAGCCCAAGGTTGCTCCTCCCAAAGTTCGGAAGACTTTGCCGCGGATCAAGATGGATGTCCCTGTTGCTTCGGGGTGAGTATCTCGTTTGTGTTTACATAGACTGACTGGAGTTTTTGTTCTGACCGATTTGATCATGTATCTTTCTAGCCCCACCTCCGTTGCCACCGACATGGACATCGACAAGGCACCAGGAGACGAGGAGGCCACCTCTCAAGCAGGTAAGTCCATTTGACCAAGCTTCTTTTAGTCGAGTGGATCCACAATCGGCTGAATTTCTGATATTTCTCCCTTTCTGTAGTTCTGCAAGAGGTCGTCGTGCTCCCTGACGATGAAGAAGAAGAAGCGCCTCTACATGAGAGGAGGAAGAGGAGTGGGGGCTCAAGCAGGAGGAGGCTTGAAGTCTAAGTCCCTCTGTCGATGCCGGCGCTTGAGGCGGTGGTCGAACGCTCCAGAGAGCCGGTTCAGGCCAACGTCACATTCGCCAACCCGCTGACGACTGATCGTCCGTCGAGATCGACTGCTCTGACTCCTGCCGCTCCAGTGCAACTCCACGCGTCTGACCCAGTAACTGCTTCGACCGCCCTAGAGCCATCACTCTTCGCTGCATATCAGACCCCAGACGGCTCGCTAGTGCTGCCAGGGAGGCTCTTCGCTAGGTGAACCTTGTCATGGAGCAGGTGAAGGTGATGCACGAGGCTAGTCAGGTGGCTTACAACGCCAGCACTGCCCTGCAGACCAATGTTCAGGTCAGTGAACTCCGACTGAACTTTTGAATGTTGTTTTATATCCGATCACCCACTGGGGTGTGCCTTTATTTAGAGTTTAGGAAATCTTCCACTCTACTTGACTCGAACTGAGTCTTAGTAATCTGTCTGGACCAGTGGGGGCATGACGAGGATATCCACTGGGTGTAGTCCCAGAGACCACGGTCGACTGCTGGCAGTCGGCTGAGGTCTTAGAACTTTCTCTTCTTCCTTTTTTTTACTCACGCTGGGCATACCCTGCTGAGTGTTGATCTGAACCAGTGGGGCAACGCTAAGTGCACCCACTGGGTGTAGTCCCCGAGACTACTGTTGAATATTTGATTCAGCAGTAGTCTTAGAGTAACTTTTCACTGTCATTGTCTCTTATTTTTGTCGACTGACATATCTTTCTCGCTGGCTGCAGAGGTCTTGTGATCTTGGAGCTTGACTTTCCGAGCTAAAGAAGAAGCATATCAGTGTTGAACCCGATCTGGAACTCGCAAAGAAGAACCTCAAGACTGATCAACAAGAGACGGCCATCATGGGAGGTAACCATTTGACTGCCTTGTCTACTTAGTAGCTCGCGTCTTTCACTGCTTTTTCTTTCAGTCTCTTTGAATCGAGTGACTTCACACAAGCTGATATGCGTAGTGAAAACCGTCAACTTCAGGCTCGTCTGAAGAGTGTTGTTTCTTTAGAGAGAATGAAGGAAGCTTTCAAGAAGAAGGACCAGGACCTTGCTGCTGCTTAGAAGGAAGCACGTGAGAAGACGACGCTTGCGGAAGAAAAGCTGGCTTCAGTCGGCAAGTTGGAAGAGGAGAACACGAAGTTGAAAACGACCATCTCAGAAGCCAATCGAGAAGTAGAGCAACTAAGAAGGACAAGGAGAACCTGACCACTGAAGTTGGAGGCCTCAGAGCCAAGACGGGCAAGTTAGAGTCCTATCTGGGACAACTTGCCGCGAAACTAGTTCTGAAGCTTGAAAGTATAGTCACTCGACTGGTTAATTGTTGTCGATCGAAGTATGTTGTAATATTGTCGACTCGTTGTTTTTCGCGATGGAACAGAACTTTGACAGGTCTCGACCCCATTAATTGTCCCGCGAAAGATGATGTTGCGATGAACTTGCTGCGATTGGAATCACACTTGGACGGTGTTGTTGCCTATCTGGCTCGACTGAAGGCTGCGATGGCACGAGTGGATGCCGAACTCTGGCCTCAGGTGGAACTTTCTCAAGACCTCGAGTCGCTGATGACTCGATTCAATCAGATTCCTGGCCGAGTGCAAGAGTGGAAGAAGTCATCTGCCCGCTGTGGTGCTGACGTCGCCCTGTCGTTGGTTCGAGTGCACTGCAAGGAGGCTAGAGAAGACAAGCTGGCGGCCCTCAAGGTTGTGAATACTAAGAAGCACTCCTTCCAGACCTTCATGGACACCTTCTTTGAGGCAGTCACTCGTATTGCTGACAGCATCGACCTCGACAGCTTCTGCGATCCAGCCAGCCCTTCTCCCGCTGAGTGACCGAAAAAACATTATGCTTCGCCTTCATTTGCCTCGGAATGCCGAGTGATTTTGTAATCGTTAAAACTCCTTCGGGCCTGACGCCCGAGTACTTAATCTGTGGTTAGAAACCTTTGGATTTATCTGCCCCGGGCTTATCTTTGAATATGTTGGGCTTATCTTCTCTCGGATTGGTTTTTGTACTCTCGATGCAGCTTCTGAGGAAGAGGCCGCAATCGACCTATTGGACGAGTCTTGAGCAGCATTGATCAGCTCATCAGCGAGGCACTTAGTAATGGTCTTGACATTCCCGAAAGCAATCCGCCTTGGCATTAGCTGTTGGATGAGCGTTTGGCAGCATTGATCAGCTCCTCAGCAAACTCAGCAATGGTCTTGACGTTCCTAAAAGCTCGGCTTGGCGTCGACTGTTGGATGAGTCTTTGGCAGTGCGCACAATATCGTCCTTCATCTTGACGATGCGGCCCCGGGGGGAGGGGTCGTGGTCGACCTGCACCATTCGGCTGGGTTTCTCAAACTTAGGCGAGTACTAGACTGCAGCTAGGCCCCCGAGTGAGAGCATTGCTCATCACTCGGTAGGATTTTTTATAATTAGGCGAGTACTAGACTACAGCTAAGCCTCCGAGTGAGAGGATTGCTCACCACTCAGTAGGATTTTTTATACTTAGGTGAGTACTAGACTGCAGCTAAGCCCCTTAGTGAGAGGATTGCTCTCACAATCTCGTCCTTCTTCTTGACGGTGCAGCCCCCCGGGGGGGGGTCGTGGTCGACCTACACCATTCGGTTGGGTTTCTCAAACTTAGGTGAGTACTAGACTGCAGCTAAGCCCCTGAGTGAGAGGATTGTTCATCACTCGGTAGGATTTTTTATATTTAGGCGAGTACTGGACTGAAGCTAAGCCTCTGAGTGAGAGGGTTGCTCATCACTCGGTAGGATTTTTTATACTTAGGCGAGTACTGGACTGCAGCTAAGCCCCCGAGTGGGAGGATTGCTCACCACTCGGTAGGATTTTTTATACTTAGGCGAGTACTGGACTGCAGCTAAGCCTCCGAGTGAGAGGGTTGCTCATCACTAGGTAGGATTTTTTATACTTAGGCGAGTATTGGACTGCAGCTAAGCCCCCGAGTGGGAGGATTGCTCACCACTCGGT
>NC_057798.1:529776642-529947793 GCF_018294505.1 Triticum aestivum
ACTCGGTAGGATTTTTTATACTTAGGCGAGTACTGGACTGCAGCTAAGCCCCTGAGTGAGAGGATTGCTCTCACAATCTCATCCTTCTTCTTGACGGTGCAGCCCTAGGGGGGGTTGTGGACGACCCGTACCGTTTGGTAGGACCTTTTAAACTTAGCCGAGTACTGGACTGCAGCTAAGCCCCCGAGTGAGAGGCTGGCCCACCACTCGGTAGGATTTTTTTAACACTTAGGCGAGTACTGGACTGCAGCTAAGCCCCCGAGTGAGAGGCTGGCCCATGACTCGGTAGGATTTTTTTAAACACTTAGGCGAGTACTACACTGCAGCTAAGCCCCCGAGTGAGACACTGGCTCACCACTCGGTAGGATTTTTTAATACTTAGGCAAAACGGATTCGCAGCTAAGCCTCCGAGTGAGAGGTTGGCTCACCACTCGGTAGGATTTTTTCTTCAACTTAGGCGAAACGGATTCGCAGCTAAGGCACCCACTGGGGGATTTTAGAACATGTAAAAAATGAACAACAATCATTCGGAACACTGTAAAATCATGACTTTTGATAATCAGACTAAAAGGTACTTCTTATTACATTTCAACAGTCTAAATACTTTAAGAGTAAAAGGGGCGGAGCAGTTCCGCATTCCAAGCGTGTGGCTCATCTTTATTGTGCTCGACGTTGAAAAGATGATATGCTCCGTTGTGGAGCACTTTGGTGATGACGAAAGGGCCTTCCCAAACAGGAGCGAGCTTGTGTGGTTTCTGCTGGTCCACTCGAAGAACCAAGTCTCCTTCCTGAAATGCCCGACCCCTTACATTTCTGGCATGAAATTGACGCATGTCTTGTTAATAAATGGTCGAACGGACCAAGGTCATCTCTCTTTCTTCTTCCAGGAGATTGACTGCATCTTGCCGAGCTTGTTATGCTTCCTCCTCTGAGAAGAGCTCGACTCAGGGTGCATTGTGGAGCAGATCACTCGGGAGTACGGCTTCGGCTCCGTAGACTAAGAAGAATGGGGTTCGACCAGTCGACCGATTAGGAGTTGTCCTCAATCCCCAAAGTATTGATGGAAGTTCATCGACCCAGGCCCCTGCTGCATGCTTGAAGTCACGCATCAACCGGGGTTTCAGTCCTTTGAGAATCAATCAATTTTCTCTTTCAGCCTGCCCATTCGACTAAGGATGGGCGACCGAAGCGTAATCGACTCTTGTGCCTTGGGAAGCACAAAAGGCTCTGAATTCGTCAGAGTCGAAGTTCGATCCGTTATCCGTGATGATGCTGTGTGGAACACCATATCTGAATATCAATTCTCTGATGAAACTTACAGTTCTACTTGCTTCAAGGTTTTTAATGGGCTTGGCTTTGATCCATTTGGTAAACTTGTCGACTGCCACCAGCACATGGGTAAATCCACTCCTGCCAGTCCTCAGAGGTCCAACCATGTCTAATCCCCAGACAGCGAAAGGCCATACGAGTGGAATAGTCTTCAGAGCTGACGCAGGTTTATGGGACATGTTGGACTAAACTGACAGCCTTCACATTTGTCCACTATTTCTTTCGCCATCTCATTGGCACGTGGCCAGTAAAATCCGGCTCGGTATGCTTTGGCCACGATGGTCCAAGAGGACGCATGGTGACTACATGTCCCCGAGTGAATATCATTGAGGATCATTCGGCCTTCTTCTGGCGTGATGCACTTCTGGCAGACTCTAGTTACACTTTCTCTGATCAACTAACCTTTTAATACGGTAAAGGCTTTAGATCGTCGGACGATCTGTCGAGCCTCTTCTTCATCCTCTGGAAGTTCTTTCCTAAGGATGTATGCAACGTAGGGCACTATCCAGTCGGGAGTGACGACCAAAACCTCCATGACTAAGTCGACCACGGCTGGGATTTTGACTTCAGTCGGATCTGTGGCGCTCTTAGGCTGTGGGGGCTCTTCAGTGAAAGGATCTTCCTGAACTGAAGGTGAATGAATGTGCTCCAAAAACACATTGCTGGGAATGGCCTCCCTCTTAGAACCTATCTTTGCTAATTCATCTGTAGCTTGATTTTTCAGTCAGGTATATGGTGAAGCTCCAACCCTTCAAACTTCTTTTCCAGCTTTCTTACCGCATTGCAAAAACCAGTCATGGATGGGCTCCTGACATCCCACTCTTTCATCACTTGATTAACCACCAAATCCGAGTCGTCGTAGATAAGGCGACGGACACCGAGTGAAATGGCCATACACAACCCGTATAAAAGTGCTTCATATTCAGCTTCGTTATTGGAGGAATCAAAATGCATCTGGAGAACGTAGCTAAGCTTGTCTCCATGGGGGGATACCAGCACAACCCCAGCACCTGAACCATTCAGCATCTTGGAGCCATCGAAGAACATAGTCCAATGCTCCGAGTGAACTTGAGTCGGTAGTTGCTGCTCAATCCACTCGGCAAGAAAATCTGCGGTTGCTTGGGACTTGATAGCTTTCTTTGCCTCAAACTTGATATCCAATGGAAGGAGTTCAATCGCCCATTTTGCCACTCGACCAGTTGCATCTGTGTTGTTCAGAATTTCAGATAATGGTGCATCCCTGACGACTGTAATCGAGTGATCAGAGAAATAATGTTCAACCTTCTTCATGGTCATGTAGATTCCATAGACAAGCTTCTGATAATGTGGATATCGTTGCTTGGATGGAGTCAAAACTTTAGAGAGATAATATACTGGGCGTTGAACCTTCTAAGCCTTTCCTTCTTCTTCTCGCTCGACCGTGAGTACTGTACTGACAACTTGTCCAGTGGCTGCAATATAAAGCAGTAAAGGCTCTTTGCTGATTGGCGCAGCGAGCACCGGCTGGGTGGAGAGCAGGGTTTTCAGCTCTGCAAACGCTGCATCAGCTTCCTCAGTCCACTTGAACTTATAAGATTTCTTCATCAATCGGTAAAGAGGTAAGGCCTTTTCACCAAGACGAGAAATGAATCGACTCAAGGTGGCCAAACAACCAGTCAGCTTTTGAACGTCATGCACACGCACAGGGCATTTCATTCGGAGGATGGTATCAACTTTTTCTAGATTGGCATCAATCCCTCGTTCGGAAATGAGAAAACCGAGTAACTTTCCACCTGGAACTCCGAATGTGCACTTTGACGGATTAAGCTTGAGTTGGCAAAGGTTTCTGCGAGGCAGTCAGCAGGTCGGAACCTTTGAGAGACTTGACCACAATGTCATCCATGTATGCTTCCACATTCCGACTGATTTGAGTGAGCAGGCACTTCTGCATCATTCTCATGAATGTGGCCCTGGCATTTCTAAGACCAAATGGCATGGTGACATAGCAAAAGCACCCGAATGGGGTGATGAAGGTTGTTTTTATTTCATCAGGACCATACATTCGAATCTGATGATACTCGGAATATGCATTTAAAAAAGACAAGCGCTCACATCCCGCCGTCGAGTCAACAATCTGATCGATGCGGGAGAGAGGGAAATGATCTTTCGGGAAGGCCCGATTGATATGCTTGAAATCTGTAGCGACCAGACCTCAGACAGTCTGATCTCTATGCATCAGTGTCATCCCTGGATCAGTAATGCTGACATGCATAGTACTTGAAGGATTTATAACAGAGTAGCAATCACACACTTATTACATCGAATGTCTCCAAAGAGAGCTTATTACAATAAATATGGCTTAAGGCCATCTAATAATGATAACGGCGGAAGGCTTGGAAGATAAGTGAGTCCATCAACTCCAACGGCATCACTGAGTATAGGACCACGACCTAAAGGCACCTTACTCGTCGTCTGAAAAGTCTGCAACATGAAACGTTGCAGCCCGAAAACGGGTCAGCACATGGAATATGCTGGCAATGTAACACATAGAGAGTAATGAAAGAATAAGCTATACTACATGCATATTTGGCTGGTGGAAAGCTCTATGGTTACTGTTTTGCGTAAAGCCAATTTTTCCCTACTTCAAAGGAATAAATTTATTTATCTATCATGGTGGTTGTTAAACATTGAGAATGGTTGACAACATCCTCAATCCCAATTAAAGTAATCATCATTAAAACCCAACAAAATTAATTTAGAGTAACATGATGAGATTCACATGATATCCAAGTACTAGATACTCAAAACGTCCATAACTGGGGACACGGCTAACATTGATTAGTTTATACACTCTGCAGAGGTTTGCACACTTTTCCCCACAAGACTCGATCGCCTCTGTTTGGATTTCTCGCACTACATGGTGTTTGAGAAACGGATGACCGAGACATAGTCTTTCAGAAGTGCTAGCACCTTACGATGGATAGACCGGTACACCGACTTTCCCCTACATCTGCTAGTCTACCCTGTAAGAGTTTGCACGACTTAATCAACTACGCCAGAGCCCATAATGGCTTGTGGCTGCACACGTAAGTTTCTAGCATGAATAATCTCATGATCCCTTTGAGCCTGGGTGGCGGTCCAAAAGAAACAGGCAAGTCCTGGAAACCCAGGTGCCTCAATCCACCCAGATGTGTATTTAAGTTGCCACCTTAGATAAACCATTAAATTAACAAAACTCACATCTGTCATGGATATCACTCACCCAATCCACGTCTACTAGCATAGCATGGCATAATAAGCAAACGTAGAAGTAACTCCCAAAGGTTTGATAGTAAAACAGGTAATAGGTACTACCTCAGCTACTTCCCATCCCATAGTTTAATTAGATCATAATCATGCAATGTTTGAGGATTGATCTAATGCAATAAAACTGGGTAGTAAAAGAGGTATGATCAAAGTGTTACTTGCCTTGCTGATGATCCGCGAAACCTAGAGATTCGAAGTAACAGGCGGCGCACTCCGGGTATTCTATCGCAGACAAACAAACAAGCATACAATAAGTACTCATCTAATGCACAGGTAAAACTCAAATAAGAGATCTAACCAGAAAGTCCAACTTAAGAGCTCCGGTTTGCAAAAAGAATCAAATCGAACGAAGATACGAAAGTCTAACGGCGAAGAAAAACAACTTCGTTCTACTAATCTGGATCTAAGTCAATTTTTACAGTAGCAAAAACTTGTTCAAGTTGATTAAACGGATAGAGAGTTTCGAGACGAAACTCCAGGCGCTTGAATCGCTTGATTCCGATAAACGAGCGAAAAGTTATACTAAAACTAAAATCGGATCAGAAATCGCGATCAGAAAATAACCACGGAAAATCCGAGAAAAAAAAATGATGAACGGGTTAACGAACGAACGTTCGTTTCCCAGATCTAAACAATGAACGTGTTTGTTAAAACGAATGAACGAGCGAACGCTCGCTATATAAACTAAACCGAATAAAACCGATCTAATATCAAAACCAAAAAACCGAAAATAAAACCGACAGAAAACTGATCAGTTTTCTAAAAAAACTGCGCGGAAAATGAGGCGGCGGCGAACCTCGGGCGGCGGCGGCGGCGGCTGGCGGCGGTGGCGGCGGGCTAGGGTTAGGGTTAGGCGTGGGTGGGCTCACGGTGGGGCTGTTGGGCTGGGACGGCTCGGACGCGGCTATTTAAAGGCTGCCCTCGGGCGGTGTCCCGCTCGGGTACGGCCCGAAGTCGGTTCGTTTTTTTAATAATTACGCTCATAAAAGAAATAAAAATAAATACTAAACGGACTCCAAAAATCCCGAAATAAATTTTTCCGGACTTCTAAAATCAAGCCCGACAAAGTGAACATTTATTTGGGACCTAAATGCAATTTTGAAAAACGCATATTTTTCCGAAATTCAAATAAAATATCGAAAAAACTCCGAAATAAAATCTTATTTGATTTTATTATTAAATCCCCAATATTTCTTTATTTTGGGAAAGTCATTTTATTCCCTCTCTCATATTTTGTAATAGAAATAATTGATGATAAAATAAATAAAATCAAATGATCCTATTCCCAAAATTTGAGAAAACTCAAATATGAAAATAATGAAATCGCCAACTCTCTCCGTGGATCCTTGAGTTGTGTAGAATTTCTAGGATCAAAACCAAAAGCAAATAAAATATGATATGCATTGATGATCTAATGTATAACATTCCAAATTGAAAATTTGGGATGTGACAAACCTACCCCCCTTAAGATGAATCTCGCCCTCGAGATTCAGGTTGGCTAGAAAATGGGTGAGGGTGGTCCTTGAGCAAATCTTCCTCTCGTTCCCAAGTGGCTTCGTCTTCCGAGTGGTGGCTCCACTGAACCTTACAAAACTTGATAACCTTGCTGCGGGTGACTCTGCTGGCAAACTCGAGAATCTTAACTGGTTTCTCCTCATAGGTCAAATTGTTATCCAACTGAATTGCTTCCAACGGCACTGTGTCTCTCAACGGTATGTCAGCCATCTCCGCGTGACACTTCTTCAACTGAGAAACGTGAAATACATCATGAACTCCTGACAATTCTTCGGGTAATTCCAACTTGTAGGCCACTTCTCCCATACGCTCCAAAACTCGGTATGGTCCTACAAATCGGGGCGCTAACTTTCCCTTGACTCCAAAACGCTTAATTCCCCGAAGTGGTGATACTCGAAGGTAAACTCGGTCTCCGACTTCATAGACTGTCTCCTTGCGTTTATAATCTGCGTAGCTCTTCTGCCTGGACTGGGCTACCTTGAGCCTATCGCGAATCAACTTCACCTTCTGTTCAGACTCCTTAATTAAATCAGGTCCAAATAACTGGCGGTCTCCAACCTCGTCCCACGACAACGGTGTCCTGCACCTCCTTCCGTACAAGGCTTCGAAAGGGGCCGTTTTCAAACTGGTTTGATAGCTGTTGTTGTAAGAAAACTCTGCATATGGCAAATTGTCATCCCAACTTGATCCATAATCTAGCGCACAAGCTCTCAGCCTAGCCTCCAAAATCTGATTGACTCTCTCGGTCTGTCCATATGTCTGTGGATGAAAAGCTGTACTGAACTCTAGCCTGGTTCCCAAAGTCTCGTGCAACTGCTTCCAGAACTTTGAGGTAAACTAGGTTCCTCTATCTGATATGATACTCCTCGGAACTCCATGCAAACAGACGATCCCGGTCATGTATATCTTGGCCAACTTAGCACTGGTTTAAGTGGTGTTTACTGGGATGAAATGTGCTACCTTCGTCAACCAATCAACTACAACCCAAATCGAGTCATAGCCGAAACGAGTCCTTGGTAATCCCATGATAAAATCCATGCCTAACTTATCCCACTTCTATTCGGGTATCGACAATGGCTGTAGCAATCCTGCTAGCTTTTGATGCTCTGCTATTACTCTTTGACATACATCGCAAACTGCTACGTACTCCGCAATGTCTTTCTTCATTCCGGTCCACCAGAATGTATCCTTCAAATCCAAATACATCTTGGTATTTCCTGGGTGAATCGAATACGGTGAATCATGTGCTTCTTGCAGAATATACTTTCTGGTCTCTAGGTCATTGGGCACATAAACACGGTCTTCAAACCATAGGGTATCGTGTTAATCCTCACGAAAACCTTTAGCCTTTCCTTCACTCATTTTCTCTTTTATAGAGGCAATCTCCTTGTCATTCTTCTAAGCTTCTCTGATTCTATCCATCAAAGTTGACTGAATCTCCAATGCTGTTACATAGCCCCTCGGAACAATTTCTAAACATAGTTCACGAAGATCCTTGGCTAACTCCTTTGGCAACTCTCCCGTCATTAGCGTATTGACATGGCTCTTACGGCTTAATGCGTCAGCTACCACATTAGCCTTTCCGGGATGGTAATGCAATCTCATATCATAATCCTTGATGAGCTCCAACCATCTCCTTTGTCTGAGGTTTAACTCCTTCTGCGTGAAAATGTACTTCAAACTCTTGTGATCCGTGTACACCTCACAATGGTATCCAATAAGGAAATGTCTCCATGTATTCAATGCATGCACTACGTCTGCCAACTCCAAATCATGTGTGGCATAATTCAATTCGTGGGGTTTCAGTTGTCGTGAAGCATACGAAACAACTCTTCCCTCCTGCATAAGCACTGCTCCAAGCCCTCGACGTGAAGCGTCGCAATATACCTCATAATCCTTGGCCTGGTCTGGCAAAATCAACACTGGTGAGGTGACCAAACGCTTCTTCAATTTCTGGAAACTGGCCTCACACTCTTCAGTCCATATAAACTTAGTATCCTTCCTCAGCAATTCTGTCATAGGCTTCGCAATCTTCGAGAAGTTCTCGATAAATCTCCGGTAGTATCCTGCGAGTCCAAGAAAACTTCGGATCTCTCCAACTGTTGTTGGTGCTTCCCAATTGGTCACAGTGATAACCTTGGTGGGGTCAACCGCTATTCCTTCTCCGGATATAACGTGTCCAAGAAATCCTACTTCCTTCAACCAAAACTCACATTTACTAAACTTGGCATATAACTGATGCTCCCTGAGCTTCTCAAGTACTAATCGCAAATGTTCTTTATGCTCCTCTTCATTCTTTGAATAAACCAAAATATCATCAATGAACACTACGACGAACTTATCCAGGAACTCCATAAATACTTTGTTGATCATGTTCATGAAATAGGCAGGTGCATTAGTCAGACCAAATGACATAACGGTGTACTCGTACAGCCCATACCTGGTGGTAAAAGTCATCTTAGGTATATCCTGCCCTCGAATCTTCAACTGATGATATCCGGATCGCAAATCAATCTTGGAAAACACCTTTGCTCCTTGCAAGCGGTCAAACTGATCATTGATCATCGGCAGTGGGTTATTCTTGATGGTTATGGCATTCAATCCTCGATAATCAACAACCATCCTCAAGGATCCATCCTTCTTTTCCACTAGAAGTACAAGTGATCCCCAAGGCGAAGAACTTGGGCGAATATAACCTTTATCCAGTAACTCCTTAATCTGACTCTTAATCTCCTTCAAATCCTTTGCTGGCATCCTGTATGGTCTCTTGGATATCGGCCCTGTTCCTGGCAAAAGTTCAATCAAAAACTCGATGTCTCTATCTGGTAGCATGCCTGGCAATTCTTCCGAGAATACATCTGGAAAATCCTGCACCACAGGTACTTCCTCCTGCACAACTCCTGATAAGGAATTTACGTGCATCCTCCTCGGCTTATGCCTGGATACATACTTTATCCTTTTTCCTTCTGGGGTAGTAAGCAGAATCGACTTACTGGCGCAATCAATGTTTCCTCCATACATTGATAGCCAATCCATACCCAGAATTACGTCCAAACCTTGAGATTCCAAAATGATTAAATCTGAGGGGAAAACATGCTTGCCTATTCCCAGCGGAACTTGAAAACATCCTTGACTGGCCATATACTCTGCTCCTGGTGAGGTTACTAGCATGGGTGTTTTTAGAACTCTAGTGGGCAGGCTATACTTATCCACAAATCCCCTTGATATGTATGATTGCGATGCACCAGTATCAAAAAGAACGAGTGCAGTAAATGACTTAACCAAAAACTTACCTATTACTGCATCAGGCTGAGCTTCAACCTCCTCCACGTTAATGTGGTTCACCTGTCCCCTGTTGAAAGGGTTCGGCTTCTTTCCAGAGCTTCCATTGCCATTCTGGCCTTCAGGACATTCATTGGCATAATGTCCAGTCTTTGAACACTTATAACAGGTGATTTGGCTCAGGTCTCTCTTGGCGGGGGTTGCTGGGGTGGTACGGTTCTGGCCGTTGCTTCCTCCATTCCCATTACCATTTTGGGGCCATTATGGTTGTGCGAGCTACCTCCTCCATGGGTATGCCGAAAATGAACTCCCGGTTTAGGGGTAAGACGGGGCTTCTGTTGAGTTCCAGAGTTGTACTTCCCCTGTCCATACTTCCGCTTGCAGTTTTCAATCTGCTGCTGCTTCCCTTCAATCATAAGAGCACGATCTACCAACTCCTGGTAGTTGTTGAAATTTGTTGCCATCAACTGCATGCTCAGCTCATCATTCAGCCCTTCCAGAAACTTCTCCTGCTTAGCTGCATCCGTAGCAACATCATCTGGGGCATAACATGCTAGTTTACTAAAGTCATCCACATACTGGCCAACTGTCCGTCCTCCTTGGCGCAAGTTGTGAAACTCATGCTTCTTCATGGCCATAGCTCCTGCTGAAACATGGGCAGTACGGAACGCCTGCTGAAACTGATCCCATGTGACAGTGTCTACAGGGTAAGTGGCTGTAAAATTCTACCACCATGCTGCTGCGGGTCCATCAAGCTGGTATGCGGCAAATCGCACCTTCTCCGCATCTGTGCAACCTGCAGTGGTCAACTCCCTCCCTGTCTTGCGGAGCCAATCATCTGCTACTATCGGCTCGGTGCTACTGGAGAACACCGGCGGATTCAGCCTAAGAAAACGGGTTAAATGATCAACAGGTGGTGGCGGTGGTGGATTGTTGTTGTTGTTCCCCTGATTCTGATTCTGGACTAGTATCTGCATCAATGCATTCTGCTACTGGATCAACTGGGTGAGCTCCGGTGGAAATCCATTGTCACGTCTCGGAGGCATCTGAGGGTTTAGAAAAGATGAGAATTAAGAATAGAATGAGGTCTAAAGGGAAAACACTACCCAAATGCACATGAGGCAAATGCACACAAAAATCACTTCATTCAAACAAACAAGGGCATACAATCGGTCTAGAACTATCGCAAAAGGTGTGTGGACTATACTAGATACATGGTGGAACACTACTACTGTTATGGTAGTCGACTAGAAAAACTGCTCCGTTGAGGACTCCATGATATCTGCTCCAGCTTCATCAACATAATCATCATCACTATCATCTGGGTCCGAGTCGGTGTCGTCAATGATGATGTAGTTCTCTGGGCATGTGAAATCTTCATCTTCTCCTTCTGTCGCAGGAAATCCCATAAAGACTTTCAGCTTCTTCTTCAGATCATCGCTCTTCTCAACTAGCGTTGCTATTTCCTCCTCGTATCCATCACGTGTAGACTTGAGTTCTTCCTCCAGTTTCGTGATTTTGACCATGGCCTTCTTCAGATCCATCATCCCTGCGCACATTTGGTTCTCCTGGCGTCGAATGTGCTGGTTCAACTCCTGGATGAAAGCTGCAATTGAGCGGTCCTTCCGGGTGCTGATCATCACCCATTGCTCATCTCGGCGCCCAAAAATCTGGTAGATAGTATCCTTAAGTTCCTTGTGATAGACTTCTCCAATACGTCCCATGGTAATGTGGGCTGCCATGCTCTTTCCTAGGTTCCAGGTTCGTGCATCAAAGGAAAACTCTATGGTCTCAGTGACGGGCATGAACGTCCTTCCTGGAATTTGAACTTGAATCATTCAGCGCTCCTCTTCGGGTAAAGTGGCATTGTAGGTTCCGGTGATGCTTGGTACTCCGATCTTCAAGTACTTGGTGACTTCCTTCAGGTGTCGTCCAAAGGGTGTATCTTCATCCGGTTCCATGAACTTGTTCCTTGCATCCGCCATCCTAAAGAATAGAAAAGATGAGGAGTCAGAAAATGAGAAGAGAGTAGCATTCTAGGGCTTTTGCTTAGTGGTCGTGTCCTACAGTCAGCGTGTGCTGTGATACCATCTTTGTAGCGACCAGACCTCAGACAGTCTGATCTCTGTGCATCAGTGTCATTCCTGGATCAATAATGCTGACATGCACAGTACTTGAAGGATTTATAACAGAGTAGCAATCACACACTTATTACATCGAATGTCTCCAAAGAGAGCTTATTACAATAAATATGGTTTCAGACCATCTAATAACGATAACAGCGGAAGGCTTGGAAGATAAGTGAGTCCATCAACTCCAACGGCATCACTGAGTATAGGACCACGACCTAAAGGCACCTTACTCGTCGTCTGAAAAGTCTGCAACATGAAACGTTGCAGCCCGAAAACGGGTTAGCACATGGAATATGCTGGCAATGTAACACATAGAGAGTAATGAAAGAATAAGCTATACTACATGCATATTTGGCTGGTGGAAATCTCTATGGTTACTATTTTGCGTAAAGCCAATTTTTCCCTACTGCAAAGGAATAAATTTATTTATCTATCATGGTAGTTGTTAAACATTGAGAATGGTTGACAGCATCCTCAATCCCAATTAAAGTAATCATCATTAAAACCCAACAAAATTAATTTAGAGTAACATGATGAGATTCACATGATATCCAAGTACTAGATACTCAAAACGTCCATAACCGGGGACACGGCTAACCATGATTAGTTTATACACTCTACAGAGGTTTGCGCACTTTTCCCCACAAGACTCGATCGCCTCTGTTGGGATTTCTCGCACTACATGGTGTTTGAGAAACGGATGACCGAGACATAGTCTTTCAGAAGCGCTAGCACCTTACGATGGATAGACCGGTACACCTACTTTCCCCTACATCTGCTAGTCTACCCTGTAAGAGTTCGCACGACTTAATCAACTACGCCAGAGCCCATAATGGCTTGTGGCTGCACACGTAAGTTTCTAGCATGAATAATCTCATGATCCCTTTGAGCCTGGGTGGCGGTCCAAAAGAAGCAGGCAAGTCCTGGAAACCCAGATGCCTCAATCCACCCAGATGTGTATTTAAGTTTCCACCTTAGATAAACCATTAAATTAACAAAACTCACATCTGTCATGGATATCACTCACCCAATCCACGTCTACTAGCATAGCATGGCATAATAAGCAAACGTAGAAGTAACTCCCAAAGGTTTGATAGTAAAACAGGTAATAGGTACCACCTCAGCTACTTCCTATCCCATAGTTTAATTAGATCCTAATCATGCAATGTTTGAGGATTGATCTAATGCAATAAAACTGGGTAGTAAAAGAGGTATGATCAAAGTGTTACTTGCCTTGCTGATGATCCGCGAAACCTAGAGATTTGAAGTAACAGGCGGCGCACTCCGGGTATTCTATCATAGACAAACAAACAAGCATACAATAAGTACTCATCTAATGCACAGTTAAAACTCAAATAAGAGATCTAACCAGAAAGTCCAACTTAAGAACTCCGGTTTGCAAAAAGAATCAAAACGAACGAAGATACGAAAGTCAAACGGCGAAGAAAAACAACTTCGTTCTACTAATCTGGATCTAAGTCAATTGTTACAGTAGCCTGATTCCGATAAACGAGTGAAAAGTTATACTAAAAGTAAAATCGGATCAGAAATCGCGATCAGAAAATAACCATGGAAATTCCAAGAAAAAGAAAAACGACGAATGGGTTAACGAATGAACGTTCATTTCCCAGATCTAAATGATGAACGCATTCGTTAAAACGAATGAACGAGCGAACGCTCGCTAAATAAACTAAACCGAATAAAACCGATCAAATATCAAAAGCGAAAAAACGAAAATAAAACCGACGGAAAACTGATCGGTTTTCTAAAAAAACTGTGCGGAAAACAAGGCGGCGGCGAACCTCGGGAGGCGGGTCGCGGCGGCGGCGGCGGGCTAGGGTTAGGGTTAGGCGTGGGTGGGCTGGCGGTGGGGCTGTTGGGCTGGGGCAGCTCGGACGCGGCTATTTAAAGGCTGCCTCCGGGCGGTGTCCCGCTTGAGTACGGCCCGATGTCGGTTCGTTTTTTTTAAATAATTACGCTCAGAAAAGAAATAAAAAGAAATACTAAACGGACTCCAAAAATCCTAAAATAAATTTTCCCGGACTTCTAAAATCAAGCCTGACAAAGTGAACATTTATTTGGGACCTAAATACAATTTTGAAAAACGCATATTTTTCCTAAATTCAAATAAAATATCGAAAAAACTCCGAAATAAAATCTTATTTGATTTTATTATTAAATCCTTAATATTTCTTTATTTTGGGAAAGTCATTTTATTCCCTCTCTTATATTTTGTAATAGAAATAATTGATGATAAAATAAATAAAATCAAATGATCCTATTCCCAAAATTTGAGAATACTCAAATATGAAAATAACAAAATCCCCAACTCTCTCCGTGGGTCCTTGAGTTGCGTAGAATTTCTAGGATCAAAACCAAAAGCAAATAAAATATGATATGCATTGATGATCTAATGTATAAGATTCCAAATTGAAAATTTGGGATGTTACAAAATCAATGCACATACAAAGTGAATCGTCCTTCTTAGGGACCATGACTACATTGGCAAGCCACTCGGAGTGGTAGATCTCGCGGATGAACTCTGTTGTTAGGAGCCGAGCTACTTCCTCACCAATTGCTTTTCTCTTCTATACGGCGGACCATCGAAGATGCTCTTTGACGAGTTTTACTTTGGGGTCGACACGGAAACGGTGCTCAGCCAGTCCTCTGGGTACACCCGACATGTCAAAAGGTTTCCATGCAAAGATGTCCCAGTTCTCACAGAGGAGCTGGATGAGCGCTTCTTCCTATTTGCTGTTGAGTGTCATTGATATATGTGTCGGTGTGGCATTGGGATCGGTCGGGTGAATATGAATCGGCTTCATTTCACCAGATGACTGAAATGCAGAATTTGTGGCAGGCTTCTTAGCTCGGAGCAAATCACTCGGGTCTGCATTCTTCTAATACTCTTGAAATTCAACTGCTGCCATTTGCGCATCGGCAATTTTGGAACCTTTCTGGAAGCACTCCTCCGCCTTCTACCGATTGCCAGTAACTAAGATCACACCTCTGGGACCAGGCATCTTCAACTTGAGGTACACGTAACATGGTCGAGCCATAAAACGTGCGTAGGCAGGCCTGCCCAGAATGACAAGATAAGCACTCTGGAATTCCACAACTTCAAATGTCATTTTTTCCTTACGGTAATTCTTGTAATCACTAAAAACCACGTCAAGGGCGATCTGGCCGAGTGATTCGGCCTTCTTTCCAGGGATATCACCATGGAAACTCATGTTTCTCTCGCTAAGTTTGGACATCGGAAAGCCCATCCCCTTCAAAGTTTCAGCATAAAGGATGTTCAGGACGCTTACACCATCCATTAGCACTTTGGTCATTCTAGTGCCTTCGACCACTGGGTCGACCAGCAAAGCTTGCCTCACAGGGGTGGCTATGCGAGCAGGTGATCGGACTAGTCGAATGTGATGGTTGTCTGGGACCATTTCAGGTATGTGGTCATCGTCGCCAGAGCGACCATATTCACTTCTCTATTAATAACTTTCAATCGACTCTTGCTCTCAACATCAGCAAAAATCATGAGGGTGGAATTGACTTTGGGATAACCATCGTCTTCCTCTTCGTCCTCGTCTTTGTCCGACTCTTTTTCCTTCTCACTGGGTTGTTTCTCTCGGAACTGCTGGATCAGGAGTCGACATTGTCAAGTGGTATGCTTAGGGTAAATCAGATTACCCTCTTCATCCTTCTTCGTGTGAATGTGACACGGTAAATCCAACACATCATTTCCTGCTTGATCCTTTACCTTCTTAGGGGGCCAGGGCCCTTTAGGTTTTCCCTTAAACTTTCGTTGAGCCACTGCTGCAATCTCACCGGGTGCTGCGGGCTCGGCCTTACGCTTCTATTTCTGATTGGAATTACCTCCACCGGCCTCTTGGCCGACTGGTTTACTCTTTCCGCTACAGAGTCGATCTTCTTCTTCTCTGTTAGCGTACCGGGTGGCTATTTCCATCATCCGAGTCAGAGTCATATCTCCAGTCCGACCGAACTTCAGGACCAACTCTCGGTATTTGACGCCTTCCTTGAAGGCACACACTGCCTGATGTTCTGAAACATTTTCAACAGTGTGATGCAAAGTAGTCCATCTCTGAATGAAATCCCTTAGAGTCTCACTCGGTTTCTGCACACAATGCTGCAACTCGGTCAATCCTGCTGGCCGCTTGCAAGTGCCCTCAAAAGTCCTAACGAACACCTGAGCCAGCTCTTCCCAACTGTATATACTGTTTGGGGCAAACTGAGTCAACCACGCTCAAGCCGACCCTTCTAACATCAGAGGAAGGTGTTTCATTGCCACTTCATTGTTTCCACCGCCAATCTGCACAGCCACTCGGTAATCCTCAAGCGAAGTTTCAGGCTTGGACTCTCTAGTGAACTTACTAACTCCGTTCGCCAACCTGAAGTTGGGAGGAATCACCGCTGCCCTGATGAATCTGCTGAAACACTCTGGACCGGAAACATGCACTCTGCTGCCACTCGGACAATCTCTGCCAAGGTCTTCTCTATGCGCTCTATTCCGGTCGACTAGACCTTGAACAAGGATAGATCTCGCATCAAAGCCCGGCTCTCTTGGGTCGACTGGTGCTCTGCGCTCGCCACTGTGATAGCGTCTATCATCATTCTGCCGAGGCATATATGATGCACTCCTTGGAGGAGGCGTGGGAACTCGACGACGATGGTCGCGGTCGTGCCGATGATCATATTGTCCACGGCCTTCAAGCCGCAGGGGC
Source organism: Triticum aestivum (assembly GCF_018294505.1). Taxonomy (NCBI): domain Eukaryota; kingdom Viridiplantae; phylum Streptophyta; class Magnoliopsida; order Poales; family Poaceae; genus Triticum; species Triticum aestivum. Next base: position 529,792,925 of record NC_057798.1, read on the forward strand.
GATCTTGGGCTGTGGGCCGACTGAATTGTATCCGCTACTACAGATCTGCTATGAATCCTATTCCGCGACTGAGGCACTGTTGTGTTCTATTCTCCTGCTGCCCGGAGCAAGGCCCGGATCTGCATCAAACCTCTACCGGCCTCTAACTGGGAAGGCTGAATTGACTCTGCTATTCGGGCGTAGCTGTGAGATTTTGGATCGGAGTGCGGTATACCTTAGGTGGAGGTGGGAAAAGCTGTTGTCGACTGGACTCAGGGATCCGCTCCCGAGCACGCTCGTCGAGAGCACGCTAAAGGTTCTCCAGTCGAGTGTGCTCAGCCAAATTAGCCAAGTGCACCTCTTCCAAGGCCCGAGCCTCAGGGGTTTCTCCAACGATGGGTGTGTGGAGCGCATCCATGTTGCAGCGACGAAGTTCTTCCCTCTACTGCGAAGAAAGGGGTTCAGGATGGTATTCCTCATGGACGCGCGACGGATCGCCGCCACCATCCTCGTCGTCTTCACGGCGGAAACCAGGCGGACCACGCGTCCCATTGACCATCAAAACTTCAGCCGCAGGGTCGCTGCTATCATACTCGGATGCAGTCTCCGCGGAGCCAGCCGACAGATCGAACAGGCCGTGGAGAGTTTCGTCGGGCTTCATTGCCGCGACTTGATGGGTGGCCGAACGTCGAGCCACCGCGTGTTTCACCCACCGCTGAAGTCGCGACCGACCGGATCTCTTGCGGCGGTGAACAGCGGGGAGGGAAGACACCATCGGAGCCGACTGATATTGAGTCGACGGCTGCCGGAGAAGGACGCCGCGAACACACGCACGAAAGTGCGTCGTCCCTCGGACGGGGAGCACCTCAACGTCAAGGGGAGCTTCCTGAAGCCAAGCGGAGTCATCGGCGATGAAAACGAGCGCACCGAGACGGATCTCGCGGCCCTCAGCCAATCCACCGCTAGAAACCTTGATGATGATTGGAAAAATTTGCAACTTCACCAACAAGTCGCTAAGGCACCTGCTCCACGGTGGGCGCCAACTGTCGTGGTTCTAAAACTGACAGTAGAAAGGGGGTTGGTATGGAGAGGCAAGATCTTAGCTATGATGAAGGTGTACACACGGGTTTTACGAGTTCAGGCCCTTCTCAGAGGAAGTAACAGCCCTACGTCTCGGTGCCCGGAGGTGGTCGACTGGATTATATGTGTGTGATGTTACAGGGGTGCGAACCCTTGTGCCAGAGGAGGGGGGTGGCTTATATAGAGTATGCCAGGACCCTCACCATCCTCCATTACAAGGGGCTTAATGTACATAAAGTAGGGGCGTTACTGATAATGCCAGCCTTAAGTGCTATTAATGACCTTAAAGACTATGGAGTGAATGCATGTCCGTTGCAATGCTGAGTGACTCCTGATCTTCGGTAGGTCGAGTGATTCCTTGGATGGTCGAGTGACAATAGGTAGGGGGACTCCCGAGTGACATGACTGGTCGAGTGGATTGCAATCGACATCTTTGACTGGGGGTCCCTTGCTGCCTCTTGGACTTCTTGTCTTCTAGGGTAGTGACCTTGGGTAGGACGTATGGGTCGAGCCCATGACCCTACCCCAGGTCTGTATCCTCATCAGCGGCCACGAGGGTGCCCGGCGCGCCCCCTACAGGTGGGCGCGCCCCACACCCTCGTGGGCCCCACGAGCGTCCACCGACTTACTTCTTCCTCCTATATAGACCTACATACCCCGAGAACATCAGAATAGACCACAAAAACCTAATTCCACCGCCGCAACCTTCTGCATCCGCGAGATCCCATATTGGAGCCTTCGACGGTGCTCCGCCGGATGGGGAATCGACCATGGAGGGCCTCTACATCAACTCCATGGCCCTTCCGATGAGTTGTGAGTAGTTTACCACACACCTTCGGGTCCTTATTAGCTAGATGGCTTCTTCTCTCTCTTTGAATCTCAATACAAAGTTCTCCTCGATCTTCTTAGAGATCTATTCGATGTAACTCTTTTTGCGGTGTGTTTGTCGAGATCCGATGAATTGTGGGTTTATGATCAAGTTTATATATGAGAAATATTTGAATCTCCTTTGAATTCTTTTATGTGTGATTAAGTTATCTTTGCAAGTCTCTTCGAATTATCAGTTTGGTTTGGCCTACTAGATTGATCTTTCTTGCAATGGGAGAAGTGCTTAGCTTTGGGTTCAATCTTGCGGTCTCCTTTCCTAGTGACAACAGGGGCAGCAAGGCACGTATTGTATTGTTGCCATCGGGGATAAAAAGATAGGGTTTATATCATATTGCATGAGTTTATCCCTCTACATCATGTCATCTTTCTTAATGCGTTACTCCATTCTTTATGAACTTAATACTCTAGATGCGTGCTGGATAGTGGTCGATGTGTGGAGTAATAGTAGTAGACGCAGGTAGGAGTCGGTCTACTTGTCACGGACGTGATGCCTATATACATGATCATGCCTAGTTAATCTCATAATTATTCACTTTTCTATCAATTGCTCGATAGTAATTTGTTCACCCACCGTAATACTTATGCTATCTTGAGAGAAGCCACTAGTGAAACCTATGGCCCCCGGGTCTATATTTTATCATATAAGTTTTCAATCTACATTTATTTGCATCTTTACTTCTCCAATCAGATCTCACTTTCGCAAGTGGCCGTGAAGGGATTGACAACCCCTTTATTGCGTTGGTTGCGAGGTTCTTGTTTGTTTGTGTAGGTGTGTGGGACTTTTGAGGAGCCTCCTACTAGATTGGTACCTTGGTTCTCAAAAACTGAGGGAAATACTTATGCTACTTTCCTCCATCACCCTTTCCTCTCCAAGGAAAACCAACGCAAGCTCAAGACGTAGCAAGAAGGATTGCTGACACCGTTGCCAGGGAGGTCTTCGCTCAAGTCAAGACATGCCAAGTGCCCATCACAAACTCATCTCCCTCGCACTACATTATTTTCCATTTGCCTCTCGTTTTCCTCTCCCCCACTTCACCCTTGGCGTTTTATTCGTCCTTCTTCCGTTCGATCTTATGTTTGCTTGTGCCTTCTATTTGCTTGCATCTTTGCTTGCTAAAAATCTATTGATATGAATTCACTTAAAGTGTTCTACTTGGATCATCTTTGATCCTTATGCGCTCGTGCTGAAACCCCAACTAGCCTAGTTGAAGGGAAATCTTTAGATGAGCATGCTCATTTTGTGCGTCATCGTGTGTCACAAAAAGGGGTACTCTTATGGGATCAAATAAACCATTTGATGTTTTATGCTTGGAATCTTTGTGAAATTTGTGATATTACTTGTTGCTCTAAGAACCCTAAAAACACGTTCCCTACCTATGTGAGTTTAATGAAAATGAAATCTTATCTTCTTATGCAAAGGGTGTTTATAGTTACTATGATATCGAAAAAATTGAAGAATTTGTTGCTTTTAAGGGTTCTTATGAAGTTGCTTCCTTGCTTGAAAAGTATGATATTACTCTTTACGAATCTGAAAATTTTGACATACTTGAATATTGCTATGAAAACTATGCTCATAATGTCTATGTCAAAGATATTTTTTTAAAGAATGACCGTTGCTTCTAAAGAAAATAATGATATGCATGAATCTTTAGATAATTGTGATCCCAATGATTTGATTGAAATATCCCTCGATGAACATGATGCTTGCTATTCTTGTGGCCATGATGCCAATATTTTTGAAGATGAATTTACTATAATTCCTTATGTTAAACATGAGATCGTTGCTTTTGCACCCATACTTGATAGTTCCTTCGACGAAAAGCATGATTGCAATGATTTTACTATAAATACTCTTGATGTCAATTGTGCTAATAATATGCAAAACCCTAAGCTTGGGGATGCTAGTTTTGCTATGTCTACTACTTGTTGCAATGATCATGATTGGGGTGATTCTCCTTATAATCTTGAAAATTTATTTAAGCCCCGTGATGAATATGAGATTGATAATAGTGTTTGGAATAATATTGAAAGTGGGTTTGGAAGAGTGTCAACTCTAGATCCCAAATATTTGGAGTATGTTCAATCTTATGTTATTTTTGATAAAAGTGGGTTTGGAGGGGTCATGACTTTAGTTAATGTTAATCCCACTATCTTGGAAGAGTGTCAACTTTGCATGCATGTGGATTGCGTTGAGAATATGTTTTGTGATAGCTATATTGTTGAATCTTATAATGATCCTACATGTAATTATTATGAGAGAGGAAAATATGGTTGTAGAAATTTAAGTTACTTTTAGTCATGTTGAGATTGCTATCGTCTCTTTCTTCTTCCTTGCATATGCTAGTTTTTGCTTGCCTTGCAAATTTGTTTGCTTATAATATGCCTATGCATAGGAAGTATGTTAGACTTAGATGTGTTTGTCACATGTTTCATGATGCTCTCTTTGCCCTTCAATTCTTGTCTTTCATGTGAGCATCATTATAATTATCAATGCCTACCTTGGGGCGTTAAACAATAGCGCTTGTTGGGAGGCAACCCAATTTTATTTTTGTTTTTTGTTTTTTCTTCTGTTTAATAATAAATTTTTCATCTAGTTTCTGTTTAGATGTGTTTTCATGTTTAATTAGAGTTTGTGCCAAGTAGAACCTATAGGATAACCTATGGTAATAATTAATTTGATTCTGCTGAAAAACAGAAACTTTGCACACACGAAAATAATTTTAGTAATTCACAAAAACATGATTTTGTGTTGACTCTTTTTGCTGTAGATCAATATACAAATTGCCCAGGACTTCCTATTTTTGTAGGATTTTTAAATTCCAGAAGTATTCGAGAGTTACAGATTGCTACAGGTTGTTCTGTTTTTGACAGATTCTGTTTTTCGTGTGTTGATTGCTTATTTTGATGCATCTATGGCTAGTATGTAGGGTATGAACCATAGAGAAGTTGGAATACAGTAGGTTTAACACCAATATAAATAAAGAATGAGTTCATTACATTACCTTATGTGGTGGTTTTTCTTTCTTGCACTAATGGAGCTTATGATATTTCCTGTTGAGTTTTGTGTTGTGAAGTTTTCAAGTTTTGGGTAAAGATTTGATGGATAATGGAATAAGGAGTGGCAAGAGCCTAAGCTTGTGGATGACCATGGCACCCCAAGATATTCAAGGATAACCAAAAGCCTAAGCTTGGGGATGCCCCGGAAGGCATCCCCTCTTTTGTCTTCGTCTATCAGTAACTTTACTTGGAGCTATATTTTTATTCGCCACATGATATGTGATTTGCTTGGAGCGTCTTGTATGATATTAGTATTTGCTTTTGGGATTACCACAATCATCCTTGCTGTACACACCTATTGGTATAAGCCCACTTGATTAGAATTTGTTAGAATACGCTATGTGCTTCACTTATATCTTTTGAGCTAGATAATTTTTGCTCTAGTGCTTCACTTATATCTTTTAGAGCACGGCGGTGGCTTAGTTTTGAAGAAATTGTTAATCTCTCATGCTTCACTTATATTATTTTTATAGTCTCTTAGAACAGCATGGTATTTGCTATGGTTATAAAAATTGGTCTTAGAGTGATGGGCATCCAAGTTGGGTATAATAAAAACTATCATAGAAAGTGAATTGGATGCTATGATCAATTTGATACTTGATAATTGTTTTGAGATATAGAGGTGGTAATATTAGAGTCATGATAGTTGGGTGATTATGAATTTAAAGAATACTTGTGTTGAAGTTTGTGATTCCCGTAGCATGCATGTATGGTGAACCGCTTTGTGATGAAGTTGGAGCACAATTTTATTTATTGATTGTCTTCCATATGAGTGGCGGTCGGGGACGAGCAATGGTATTTTCCTACCAATCTATCCCCCTAGGAGCATGCATGTAGTGCTTTGTTTTCAATGACTTGTAGATTTTTGCAATAAGTATATGAATTCTTTATGATTAATGTTGAGTCCATGGATTATACGCACTCCTTCACCTTCCACCATTGCTAGCCTCTCTTGTTCCGCGCAACTTTTGCCGGTACCATACACCCACCATATACCTTCCTCAAAACAGCCACCATACCTACCTATTATGGCATTGCCATAGCCATTCCGAGATATATTGCCATACAACTTTCCACCGTTCCGTTTATATGACATGCATCATCATTGTCATATTGCTCTTTGCATGATCATGTAGTTGACATCGTATTTGTGGCAAGGCCACCTTCATAATTTTCATGCATGTCACTCTTGATTCATTGCATATCCCGGTATACCGCCAGAGGCATTAATATAGAGTCATATCTTGTTCTAAGTATTGAGTTGTAATCTCGAGTTATAAATAAATAAAAGTGTGATGATCTTCATTATTAGAGCAGTGTCCCAGTGAGGAAAGGATGATGGAGAGTATGATTCCCCCACAAGTCGGGATGAGACTTCAGACTTTAAAAATGAGAGAAAAAGAGAGAAGGGACAATGCTACTATCCTTTTTATCACACTTGTGCTTCAAAGTAGCACCATGATCTTCATGATAGAGAGTCTCCTATGTTATCACTTTCATATACTAGTGGGAATTTTTCATTATAGAACTTGGCTTGTATATTCCAATGATGGGCTTCCTCAAAATGCCCTAGGTCTTCGTGAGCAAGCGAGTTGGATGCACACCCACTTAGTTTATTTTTATTGAGCTTTCATACATTTATAGCTCTAGTGCATCCGTTGCATGGCAATCCCTACTCACTCACATTGATATCTATTAATGGGCATCTCCATAGCCCGTTGATATGCCTAGTTGATGTGAGACTATCTTCTCCTTTCTTTTGTCTTCTCCACAACCACCATTCTATTCCACATATAGTGCTATGTCCATGGCTCACGCTCATGTATTGCGTGAAAGTTGAAAAAGTTTGAGATTACTAAAGTATTAAACAATTGATTGGCTTGTCATCAGGGTTGTGCATGATTAAATACTTTGTGTGATGAAGATAGAGCAATAGCCAGACTATATGATTTTGTAGGGATAACTTTCTTTAGCCATGTTATTTTGAGAAGACATGATTGCTTTGATTAGTATGCTTGAAGTATTACTATTTCTTATGTCAATATGAAACTTTTATTTTGAATCATTTGGATCTGAACATTCATGTCACAATAAAGAAAATTACATTGAGAATTATGCTAGGTAGCATTCCACATCAAAAATTCTGTTTTTATCATTTACCTACTCGAGGACGAGCAAGCTTGGGATGCTTGATACGTCTCCAACGTATCTATAATTTTTGATTGTTCCATGCTATTATATTACCCGTTTCGGATGTTTATGGGCTTTACTTTACACTTCTGTATCATTTTTTGGGACTAACCTACTAACTGGAGGCCCAGCCTGAATTGCTGTTTTTTGCTTATTTCAGTGTTTCGAAGAAAAGGAATATCAAACTGAGTCCAAACGCGATGAAACCTTCGGGAGCGATCTTTTTGGACCAAATGCAAACCTGGAGACTTGGAGTGGAAGTCAAGAAACAAGCGAGGCGGTCACGAGGGTGCCCGGGGCTCCCCCTATAGGTGGGCGCGCCCCCACCCTCATGGGCCCCTCGAGCGTCCACCGACCTACTTCTTCCTCCTATATATAGCTATGTACCCCAAGAACATCATAACAGACCATGAAAACTTTATTGCACCGCCGCAACCGTCTGTATCCGCGAGATCCCCTCTTGGATCCTTTGTCGGTGCTCCGCCGGAGGGGGAATCGACCATGGAGGGCCTCTACATCAACTCCAAGGCCCTTCCGATGAGTTGTGAGTAGTTTACCATAGACCTTCGGGTCCATAGTTATTAGCTAGTTGGCTTCTTCTCTCTCTTTGAATCTCAATACAAAGTTCTCCTCGATCTTCTTAGAGATCTATTCGATGTAACTCTTTTTGCAGTGTGTTTGTCGAGATCCGATGAATTCTGGGTTTATGATCAAGTTTATATATGAGAAATATTTGAATCTCCTCTGAATTCTTTTATGTGTGATTAAGTTATCTTTGCAACTCTCTTCAAATTATTAGTTTGGTTTGGCCTACTAGATTGAGCTTTCTTGCAATGAAAGAAGTGCTTAGCTTTGGGTTAAATCTTGCGGTGTCCTTTCCAAGTGACAGTAGGGGCAGCAAGGAACGTATTGTATTGTTGCCATCGAGGAAAAAAAGATGGGGTTTATATCATATTGCATGAGTTTATCCTTCTACATCATGTCATCTTTCTTAATGCGTTACTCCATTCTTTATGAACTTAATACTCTAGATGCATGCTGGATAGTGGTCGATGTGTGGAGTAATAGTAGTAGACGCAGGCAGGAGTCGGTCTACTTGTCACGGACGTGATGCCTATATACATGATCATGCCTAGATAATCTCATAATTATTCGCTTTTCTATCAATTGCTCGACAGTAATTTGTTCACCCACCGTAATACTTATGCTATCTTGAGAGAAGCCACTAGTGAAACCTATGCCCCCCGGGTCTACCTTTTATCATATAAGTTTTTAATCTACTTTTATTTGCATCTTTACTTTTCCAATCTATATCATAAAATACCAAAAATATATTTATCTTATCATATTATCTCTATCAGATCTCACTTCTGCAAGTGGTCGTGAAGGGATTGACAACCCCTTTATTGAGTTGGTTGCGAGGTTCTTGTTTGTTTGTGTAGGTGCGTGGGACTTTTGAGGAGCCTCCTGCTGGATTGATACATTGGTTCTCAAAAACTGAGGGAAATACTTACGCTACTTTGCTACATCACCCTTTCCTCTTCCAGGAAAACCAACGCAAGCTCAAGACGTAGCAGTTGTCACCATAGTGGACATTGAGGGTGGCAGGCATCGCAGAGCCTGGGCGCGTCGGTTGGAGGTGTACGTCAAAGTCGTCCGCGAGCTTCTTGATGACGGTGAACTTGTCGAGGAAACCAACGAGGACCTCGTCGAACAAGGAGACGAAGTTGTAGTCCAATCGGCCCCTCGCCTTGGCGGTGTCAAGCAATACCTGGAGACATTCCTCAGTGCCGGGACACAAGCCGGCATCGTGGACCATCTGGCACAGCCTGCTCGCGCTCATCGCCTCCATGGGTCTAACTTAGCTTCTAGAAAACTGATCTTGCGATTCGAGTGATCACTCTTGCACTTGGTTAGCGTGAGTAGGTGCGTAGGATTTCATACTACTCCCTCAGTCTAGGTGTGTAAGTCATCTTGCGAAAACCAAATAATCCCAAAACACTTAGGTGCGGTGCATTAACTTCTACCTCGTTTCTTGTTTCTTGACATATCAACTAATAAGAGATTTGGGGTGTGCATGCTTTTAATGACTCTAGACTACCAAACACGGCATGCAGTTGTCAGCTCATTGGATGCAATGCTATTAATTAGCAAATAAACATTAAGTTCTCTCATTTTCCCCTCCTTCTTGGTCATGGTGCACAACCTAAGATGACTTACTCACCTAGACGGAGGAAGTAGATTGGACCGGCAGGGAGCCTTTATATGAGAAGTGCAGACTGTGTTGAATTCACGTGCGTGTTGGCCATCTACTCCTTGGCCCTCTACTGCACCTGCCTTTGGCTATATGATAGGTGGGCCAGCCACCCGTTGGGCCCATGTGTTATTCACCTAAAGGCAGTTGCAGTAAGTCAATGAAGCTGCGTCCTCCTCTGTGCCAGTGCAGTATAGTCATCTCACCGGATCTCTAGTTGGGGCCAAGCGAGAGAAGTTTGATGTTTACAGGTTTATTGGTCCCCTTTGCATTTTGCGCCAAGTTTTGACCTTTGATTTAACTAATAAAATGTTAATGCATGTAAACAAAAATGTTGTTTAAGTCACCTTACGAAAACCAAATAATCCCAAAACACTTAGGCACGGTACATTAACTCCCTCCTCGTTTCTTATTTTGTGACATATCAACCAATGAGATATGTGGGCCGTGCATGCTTTCAATGACTCGAGACTACCAAAAATGACATGTAGTGTTTAGTTCATTGCATGTAATCCTATTAATTAGCAAAAAGACATTAAGTTCTCTCGCCGATAGGAATAAAACAATACACCATGTATTTATTTATAGAGGGAGTAGTACATTTTTTGTGACATGCATTACTAGATATTGCTAGTCAAATACTAAAATCCAGATGGACGTGGCAGTACTCCTAAATCCAGAAGGTGGTGCTACTAGTACAACTAGTAGTACTACCAATGTAGTAGGTGTACTAGCACTGTACTACCCGTTGGTCAAATTATTATGTGTTGCTCCTCATAGTGAAGTGAAAAGACCCTGTGCGGGAGATGACACCTAAGTATAGGCGCCGTGTTCGGCATACCATAGTCAGCCTCACTGTCTGTAGTCACTATCATCATGGCTGTAGAGCTAGCCTACTTACAACTAGCCCTGTTCAACATAATTTCCCGTGTGTAGATGCCCGTGCATTGCACGGAACACCAAGATTGGGGGTGGACGGCGCCGGCAGCAGCCATCGCGCTAGATTTTTCCATGGCATTCTAGATGTGGTGAGGAGGAGATAAGGCTGATTGTGAGAGAAAAGGAGTTGTTTTTAAATAGGGAACAAGTGCGGCATCTTTTTGCAAAAATGGAGAAGTTTGGTTTATATGCGTCAGATCTAGATCCGATGGCTATTGGTGAAAGATGGGAGGCACAACATCATCACCAACTCAGGACCTGTTTGATTCGCAGGATTTTGAAAACGCAAGAATAGACATGGCAATATTACAAGTTTCAAACTGATATTACAAATGTTAGGAGTAATGCTGCACCTACGAAGAGGGAATTACTAGGAAGTTTACGTAAGAACTTTCATTACTTTAGGTGGATGCAGCATTATCGTACAAACTAAAATCCACCGCCCTGACAAGTCACTAATGGGCAAATAAGTTTTCGAGTCTCTGGCCACTTGATGTTTCAAAAACAAATTCAGCTTCTACGGAGACTTTGTCATGTAGGCTTAGACACTTGCGGTGATCAGCATGCCATTCATTGTTGCGCCAGAGAACGCCAAACCTCATTACCTTGAGCACACTTGCCTCCAGAACAAAGAACCTGGCCAATTTAATCTCAGATGTGTTGCCTTGGTAGTCGATCAAATCAATTTTTGTAAGATGGAGATCAAGACATTCGATGAGATTGTTATAGTGCAGCACATTTTTCACTTTCAGGTCTTTTTTTATCTGCAAAAGAAGAGAACATATTAGAGCAGCTGGCTGTATAAGATTGTCGTGTCATCAAGAGGTACCAATATCATTCGCTCATATGATAGGGTTGGTTGGCTAGTGATATTTTTTCACTCTCTCTCTCTCTTTCTGTTTCCTCTCATTTACCTAGGAGCACGTGAAGAGCTTGGGCATTTGTTGCCTTCCACTATGTGGCCGATGCCATATTTTCGAAAAGTATGCCACATAATACGCATCAATGTCAAATCAAAAGATTTTGGCACCGCTCTCGCGATGTGGGAGAGTTGGCACCGATGTGCACACAGACCCACATGTATAAACAAATCGATCAAACCAACTACACCAACCTCTCACTCTCCCAAACAAGTGTTTTTTTATTGCCTCAGTCCTCTCTCTCTCCCACGCAAGTGTTTTTTCATTGCGTGAGTTAATTTGGCACCGGAGCAAAGTAGGTGATTCAGATTGGGGCACCAGGTGAGCAATGGAGGGGCATCGATGCCAAATGCATCACAAGTGAATTTGGCACGTCTTTTGGCCTACATGGCCCACTTTTGTACTCCCTCCGCCCCAAAATTCTTGTCTTAAATTTGTCTAAATACGGATGTATCTAGTTACATTTTATTGTTAGATACATCCGTATCTAAACAAATGTAAGACAAGAATTTTGGGACTGAGGGAGTACTACCTCGTATTTAGTATACAATTTTGACCATAGATTTACCTAAGAAAATGCCAATGCATGTCACTAAAAATTACACCATTTGAAGTTATGTTCAGATACGAATCCATATAGTTCTTAGTGACATGCATTAACATTTTGTCAGTTAAATCTATGGTCAAATTTTGATACTACAAAATAGGAAGAGTAAACCAGGACGGAGGTAGTAATTGCTCTTAGGGTAACCATAGAGTTACTGGAGTAGTCTAAGTTACTTTCCACTATGACTAGCCTAGGCTACTATAGTAGTACAACATAAAAACAATGCAGGTGATCACGTGAGAAAAAAATACTAAAAACATTTCTTTTAGTGTAGTGCGTAGATGCAGTTTTGAACACTACACTTGTCATCTTAATTAGGGAAAATTACGAAAAAAATGAGCTACGTTGTGATTACCGTTTACTAATAGGAAAGAAGTTTCACCTTGATGAGTACCTTCTCCGTGCACGGAAAGCATGTAAGGAATCCAACAACTTGATCCAGATTGGGGCCGATAGATTTTATTGCCAAGATCTTTACTATGTGCATAGACTGGGTCAAGCTTGTGGGAATCATTTTCTGGAAGACGGTCATCAATACATCAAGAAGAAATTTAAAAATGTGAATTTCAAGAAGACGGAGAAGAAGATGAGTGATGTACCCAAAAGATTACGGATCAAATAAAGAGTTCAGAGAATTTGGCAGACGAGTACACCAACGCTGTCAATTTCGGCGCGTCAATGACCCTGATTTTTGTTGGACCTTCTAGATCCGATATAAGCAATCTATCAAGGAAAGGCGCATTCTCAATGAACATAATGTGGAATAGCTGGAGTGATCTCTTCCCAGTTGATGTCTTGTTGCGGGGCAAGCAAGACACATAATTATCGGAGATTCGTCGAGGCGATGTGGAGGCTAATGAACCCATGGATCTGCTCAAGACGAAGGTACTCAAGCGTAGTACAGTTGCGGAGAAGGTGCTCCATAGCCTTATTCGATATGACAACGTCGAAGAGGTCGAGCTGCTTGAGTTGAGGGAGAAGAAGGGCGGGCGCGACATTAATCTGGGGAAGATAGCAGGAGCTGAAGCTGCGCGGTGCAATGTTGGCGTGAGGCGGAGCGCGGATGGCGGCAGAGAGCGACATCGTCCAGCTTCAAAGCTGAGCTCCTCGAGCTGATCTAGGGCGGGGGATAAGAACCACTCGTCGTACTTTGGTTGGACCTTGCAGTTGGTACTGAACATGCGGATGTCAAGGCGTCTGGCTGGCCCAGGGTGCGATGAAAGGATCTTGGAGACTGCGGCGATGTGTTTTCATTCCCCGTCGCAGAGGCAGCTCTTGACGGTGAGGTTGAGGGGGATGCGACACCAGAGGGGGCACCACCGCCAGGAGAGCAGGGCAGTCCGCACGGCAGATTTGGTGGGGAGGAGGCCGATGATGACGAGCAGCATGTCGTCGGGGAGGCTGCTGATGAAGTCCTGGCTCGCTGGATGCGGTTTTGGATCGAGCCGCCTCCGCTTGTTGGCTGCCTCACCGTCCATATCAACCGGCCGCGATGCTAGTGTACACGTGTGCTGGTGTGTGTTGTGTGTTGGGTGTGCGCGAGTGCGTCCTTCGGTGCATGCTGCCGCGCAGTGGTGAATTGTGCACGAGTGCGTCCTTCACACGCAAGAAGTGTGTCCTCAATGCGCCCTCAATTTACTAGCATGCGGGGTGCTACCCCGAGTGGTTTCAACTTTGTTTACTTCACCTCGTGTTGGATGGGCCTCTAGTTTACTTATTTTCACCCACTGCCACATGGGCCAGCACACGAAGATACAGAACACGAGCTGACAAGGCAGCATGTGGACTGGTTGACCGATCAACTAAACAATATACGGAGCTATACACTGACACAGTGAGCGTAATCCGTTGGTATAGAGAGTTCGAGTGAGAGGGGAGGCCCGTGAGAGACAGCAGAGAGAGAGAGAGAGAAAGAGCTACTCCCTCTGTTCGATAATGTAGTTCGAACATTTTTTTAAGTCAAACTTTTGAAACTTTGACCAAGTTTATAAAGAAATTACTTATATCTACAATACCAAAGATAAATGATAGTATGAAGTAAGTACATGTTGTGATGAATCTAATGATCGTTCCAGATGTAAATGTTTTTCTCCACATATACCTGGTCAAACTTTTCTAAGGTTTGACTTTTCAAAACATCCATATGCTTATGGACGTGACAGAGTCCCTAACTAGAGAGAGAGAGAGAAATAGAAAGAGTGAGTGAAAAAAATGTGTGTGATGTATGAAAGAGACATGGAAAACACACGATAAAAGTAGAGAGAAAGCGTGTGTGTCTTATGCAAACATATCACACATGCATCTTTGACAACAGAGGCAAGGCGAGGAGATAGTGTGTGGTTGTTTGTAACCAAGAGAGCAAGACCCCTAGCACGTGGCCAAGAGGGGTCTGACAAACAAGGGAGAGAGGTCGAGAGAGACGTACGGAGAAAATGCAGACATGGGGAGGAGAGAGTGTATGTTTGTCATAGAGAGATCCCCTAGAGATCGTGATGGGACTACATTGGTGGGGGATCGAGTGACAAGGTGTGTGCGCGATAGAAGATGCCCCGAGAGATATCGAGATAGACGTATGGATGGAAGGAGACAATACGTGTGTTCCTGATGGCTAGTGAGAGATAATCATACTTAGGGGGGAGTGCTTGCACCTATGATGGAGTGAGGGATTATGGTACTTAGGGGGGTGCGTGTCACATGGAGAGAGAACAAGGGTGGAGAGTGTTGGATGGGTCTATATGTATAGCGCGAGAAAGACATGTGTATGTGTGAACCAGGGAGATATAAGTCAGTTTGGTTTGCGTCTTGAGCATCTTTTGTCTGGCCTGGGGTTGTGCCTGGACTTCATGCATGCTTGTTTAGTTGCTACCCTATGAGAAAGAAAGCCCGCCTGGCCTAGATTCCCTTGCACTTAATTAGCCTGGCTGGACTCCAGACACTGCAAGTAGCCTGGCCCAGGCGACCGATCTTGAATGCCTGGTCGTGCCTGGCCATGCGGCCACGAGGCTAAAAACAGCCCTGGATGGATATTTGCATTAAATAATTGTTGCATGGACTGATTGATGGGACGTTGATGCTTTGCGTGGCCCAGGCATGAACCAAACGCTTTAGCACCACACAAGCCTGGCCAGCCAGAAATATTTTACATCTCACGTCCACACCAGGCAGTACTGGCCATCAAGGCATGAGGGTCAGGTCATGAACCAAACTGACCAATAAAATTTGAGAGAGATTGAGGAGCCCCGATAAGGCCGTGTGATGCGTCGGATAGCTGAGAGGGGTAAAGAGATATTCCATCTGCTCGATAATGCAATGCATGTAAATTTTTTAGAAGTCAAACTTTGGAAACTTTGATCAGGTTTACGCAAATATTATTTATATCTAGAATACCAAAGATACATCATAAAAACTACATCTCATGGTGATTCTAATGGTATATGTTTGCCGTTCTAGACGTAATTGTTTTTCTCCACGTACATGGTCAAACTTTGTGATGTTTGACTTTTCAATAAATCTATATGCTATGGACCGAGGAGAGTGCTAAGTCGAGACAGATCAAGTGCGTGTAAAGGAGAATGAGTATGTGTGCAAAAAAGAGTATGTGTGTGAAAGAGAAAGTGACAACAAATGATAAATTAGAGAGAGTGTGTTTTTCTGTTTCTTATGCGAACATATCACGCATGCATCCCCGAGATGGAAAAGTGAGGCGATGAGATACACGAAGATAGCTAGTGCATGATTGTTTGCAACGGAGAGAGACACCCCTGTAGCACATGTCCAATAGAGGCCTGACCAAACAGGAACAAAGGTCGAGAGGGACACATGGAGAACATGGATGCATGGGGAGGGAGAGAGGGTTTGTTTGTGATAGAGAGATCCCCTCGAGATCGTGAGGGGACTATATGGGTGGGAGATCGAGGGAGGTGCGTGCGCGATAGAAAGATGCCCCGAGAGAAATTGAGATAGACCATGCACATGTTTGTGATGGAGACTAAGATTAGCTAGTCATATACATATACGGGGGACTGCGTGTGCCTACAATTGAGTGAGAGACCATCATACTTGGCTAGCTAGGAATGAGATTGTGTGTGTGTGTGCATGTGAGATGGAGAGAGAACGAGGGAGAGAGATAGAGTTTTAGATGGGCCTATCGAGTGCGAGTGAGATATGCATGTGTATGTGTGACCCATTTAGATGGAGAGTTTGAGAGAGAGGGGGAAGAGCTCTGAGACGACAGAGTGGTGCGTGAGAGAGTTATGGGTAACGAGCCACTACTAGGAAAAGGCATGCTAGTGGCGCACCGAATTTGCCTTCTAATGGCGCACTACTGGTGCGCCAGTGGCATCACGCCATTAGAATTAAATTCTAATGGCGCACTACTGGTGCGCCATTAGTATCTGGTGTTCTAATGGCGCACCGCGTAGTGCGCCATTAGTATAGCCTGCAGTGCGCCATTAGAATGCCTCCCAGGGGCCATATGTACAAATGTGCTTTGGCATTCTAATGGCGCACCAGCAGCTAATGCGCCATTAGTGTGATGATCACAGTGCGCCATTAGTGTCTTGTGTGGTGCGCCATTAGTATGAATATTAGGTTTTATTTTTTTTGCTTTTCTGATTTTTGCACAGGTTACAAAATATATTATTGCATAGAATATAGACAGCAGCACACAGCAACATCAGATTCATCAAATACAATAGAAGATTAGTCTCCGAATACAATTCATCATATTAGTCTCCGGATTCAAAAGACCGGACAAAGATAAAACATTACAAGTCTCAAGACCGCGAGTATCGAGTTTGCCTTCACATTACAAGTCGATATCGATCATCTAAACTACCATCACATAGAAGAGAGCTGTGGTCATCACGATGAGCATCATCGCGATCAAACTGGTCTTCATCCGGTTCCTCCAACGCTCCCTCCTCTCTCCCGCTAGATAGCGGGCGTATCTAGATTCGGCCTCCGCCCTAGTGGTGTACCCTTTGTAACTGTTACCGCTGAAACGGTGAACCTGTCTCCGACACTCCTCCCAGTCATCGTAGACTCCGGGAACCTTACCCTTGTACACGACATACGACGGCATCTCTATGCACAAGCCAAACAACAGACAATACATAAGCAATGTGTAAGTATGCAACAAAAGGATCGGAAGAGAAAAGCAAGACATTAATAGCACGATTCATGGTCCTACTAATAAATAGCATCGATTACATCTAAGTTGAACAACCGTCCAAACCAAAGAGACATCCGAATTCATTAAAGTTTAATTACAACATGAGCCAATCAATGTTTCAGAACTACACATCACTACTTTCGACTCAACTCATCGGACAGGAGCGTGGGTGAAGCCGCCGTCTGTCGTGATGGTCATGAAATCACGGTCGTTGTCACCCTGCATTTGTAGCGTTTCATCTATCTCACTGTTGGACGGTTGATATCTGAGGAAGAACTGCCCCGCGGTATGAAGGACATCTTGATGGATGATGTCCGCAAACTCCGACTGGATGCGAAAGAATTCTTGTCTGAGGTCCGCGTCCTGGACTGCCGACAAGCTCGCGGCCCAATCTTTGAGATTATCTGGTAGCAGAAGGTGATGATGGTCCCTTACGATCGCCCGCATGTGATGGAGGGCGTAGTAGGCATCCTTCTGACCGCCAGGCGGCTGCTTGACGCAGCAGAACTTCGTATTGTGTGAGAAGATGTGCTTGCCGTACTTACGAACTGGCCTGGTGAAGGTGCCTCCAGATTGGGCGTAGCCGGGGAGAACATCATCAAGAACTTTCTTCACATTTGTGTAGTCTATCATGGAGTTACGGTTCGGGTCGAAATACGTGGCCATGGAATATTTCGGGCTTAAGAGGATGAGTGTGCAATGTGTGTCACTGCACAGAACACGGAATGTTAGAAAAAAAAGAACGATCGAAATCTAAGAAATCATATGTTACGGGGCGGTTAAGGGATGACTTACTCGGGAAAGTAAGGCACAAGGAAGTTATCCTTATCTGCGTTTGCCAGAATGACGCCTTCGAGGTGTGAACTCGCAACTTGGCGGTCCCCAGCGCTGCTCAAGTGCTTGGCACGCATGTAGAAGGGGTCGACTATCACGATGTCCGGGGTATTGTCTCTAATGATCCGCATCTGCATGCTCAGCGAAAACAGCCGAACGAAGGTGTAGTGCAACGGATGAAGGTTAAACATAGCAAAGATGTCATCAAACCGCAGGACGATCATACCCCCGATGTCGCCATCCACAAAGCCCTTGCTCTCTGGCACCTTGGCCACGAAAACCGGGTATGCCACATCCTTCTCTCTGAGACGCCGCTTCTCCAAAATCAGAACACTGTCGTGCAGACTCCGCATAGCACCGGTTGCAGCATTCAGCATATTTGGCGGTAGCATCGCCCTACCCGCCACATGCACCCTCCTCGAGATATCCTTAGGTGAAGGTGGCCCGTCCTGAGCACGGATCGAACTCGGTGCCGGCTGGCTCGCACCGGCGCCCTTGTTAGTCTTTCGTTTCCGGCCCTTCTTCTTGATCTCCTGTAATGGGACCGAGTTCTGCTCACAGACCGCCTTCTTCAGCGTGTTGGGGCTGATAATATTTCGCGCCTCAGCTATCTGAGGCTCGGTGAAGGCGGGAGCTGGAGGCGTGTCCTGAGAACTGAACGCCAGACGACGCTTGTTGCAATTGGATTTCTCCGCCGTACCAGCTAGATCGCGGTGGTCTTGGTTGGGTTCTTGAGAAAGAGGCCCGCAGAACTCGTCAGCGTACCCATGTTCGGCAAAGTACTTATCAACTTTGGTAAATGTACCGTCGTCGTTGTCGTCGCCGTCCGGATCCTGTGCCATAGGGCTGTCCGGATCCTGTGCCATAGGGATGTCCGGCAGGTCCGGTAGCGTTGCGGCGTTCTTGCCATGGCTTGGCGCCGGCACGACTGGCGGTCTTGTCTGTGGGGTGGTGTCCCCCGCCCCCAAACGAATCTGGCTCTTCGGCCATAGCAGGGGCCAGTTTACGCAGGTGCCGAGGGTCATCTCATCTTCTTCGTCGGCCCCAGCGGGTCGAATCGGAGGTAATAGCTCGTCGCAGCCTGGCAGCACCCGGACCACTTCAACCCTATACATTGTGGTTGGCATCGGATTACCGTGGAACATGGGGTTGCCCGGTTGAACGATTCTGCCCTTGGTGACATCGACCAACTCGGCGCCCACGAAGTGCAGAAGAGTGCAAGGAACGTCGGCGGTGCCCTGGAAAAACATGTATAGGGCGTCAGGGATGCCCAGTCAAAGGCAAGGAGATGAAGTCATCGGCCGAGAGGCTTAGTTACCGTGATGCCGTCGAGCTCGGCTAATGTCGAGGCACCGCCAACGGCGGGCGTGCAACTGACGGAGGGGGCGCTTGCTGGCGAGGTGCCGGTCGGCGTACACCCGGGTGCATTAAGCTCCAATGCCCGTGCCGGTGCCGGAGACACGAATACCGCCTCCGCCGGAGACACCAATGCCGCCGCCGCCGGAGACACCAATGGTGCCGCCGCCGGAGACACCAATGGTGCCGCCGCCGGAGACACCAATGACGCCGCCGCCGGAGACACCAATGGCGCCGCCGCCGGAGACACCAATGGTGCCGCCGCCGCGCTGTGCGAGTTGCTGGCCGTGAAGCTGGGAACCGGGGAGGCCCCTTTTGGCCGCCCGCAATCCACGTCGTCAGCCCATGAATCAACGTAGGCACCATGGCGTTGAGCGTCGTTCCAAGTTGTTGTTGCACTTGCTCATGGACAAGCTCCGGAATCCGCACCACTTGTGCCTTGAGTTCTTCAACCTCGCGCATCTGGCTTTCCGAGCTGGTCTTTTTCTCCTTCCGCACACCAGCGGTATAGTATGACCCCCATTTTGTGGACAAGCCTTTGCCGGCCACACGACCAGCTGACGTCGGCTTATCGAGCTTATCCTTCTTTTTCATTACGTTCAACGCCCTATTTAAAGGGGTGTCGAAAGGGGAGCTCTTAGACGACCCCGCGCTACTGCTTTCATTGTCCTGCGAAAGGAACATGAACCATTTAGAAATATTGGGGATTAATTAGAGTGCAACCATATGGAGCTAATTACGCGGGGGTGTATTCCTTACCAGAACAAGCTCAAGCGCCCTGGTCTTCGGATCCGTGGTAAGCTCCTTTGTTATCGGGTCCTCCTTGTACCGGGCCCTGACATAGTTCCTGGTCTGCTTGTCACCGCTGTATTTCTTGAAGCGGGGCGGTAGGCCTTGCTCGGCACGCTCCGCGTCCTCCTTGTCCCATATAGGCTCCGCCGCTCTATAACCGCCGGGACCGAGTTTGTGTTCCCCTAAGTTCAACTCCCGCATTTCTTTCCCCCACTGACTTGATTCGGAGGTTGCGGGGCTCTAGCACTTGATCTTGAACTCCTTGTACTCATCTTCGCTCATCAAAGGATATTTCGCCTTGATCTTGTCATAACTATCACCTTTATCAATCATTCTCTTCACCGCGCTTCTCCAAGTAGACAGGGCCGTGCTCATCTTCGTGAGGGCGGCATTGTTCACTTTATTCCCTGAGAGGCGTGTGTTTTCAAATTCGGTGGGGAACTTGTATCGTTCGGTCCTTATGCCTAAGGTTCTCGGTGTTGATCGAGACGGTGCTCCGGAGAATGCACCCGAGCTGAACCGAGTACCCCTTGACTATATGTTTGGGCTCCGTTGGATTCCCGTCGGAGTCCACTTGAGTGAATTCCTCCTTGACGGTGCGGAGCGCATTCGGGCGCCGGTCCTTCCTTTGCTTCTTCGGTTGGCTGCCATCTGTGTGTGCGCCGCCACCATCTGTGTGTGCACCGCCATCATCAGTGGTGGCATCCTCGGCGGCACCATCAGTGGTGTCATCCCCGACGCCACTAGGGGTTGTGTAATCAGGATCGGTGTCTTCCGCTGCGTCATCATAGCGGTGAGGTTGTTCCTCCATCTCTTGGGACAGCTCCCAGAATTGCTTGCCGCCCGAACCACGGGCCTCATCGTTGTGGGCCATGTTTCTCTCTAAATAGGAAAAAAGTTTGGTCAAAAAGATGGTTATTGTCAAGGAACAAGATCATGGTCTCATGATTTAGGGTTTGTCGACAACGAGGCACCCTTAAAAGCCTAAGCTTTCATCATTTAGGTTCTCATCGACACCGAGGCATCCGGGGCAACCAAGTTAAGTATTCATCATTTAGGGTTTATCGATGCCGAGGCACCCTAGGTTGGGCCTAATCTTGGCTCTATTGCCACCTATGTTGGGTTTATCATCTAGGGTTTATCGATGCTAAAGATAATTCTAAGTTGGGCCTAATCACTTGGCTCTATTGCCACCTATGATTTAATGCAGCAAGAATGGCAGGGCAGTTGATCCTACTTAACTAAGTACTAAGATAGCCCGGCCCATGCATTAGTCGCAAGTACCCCATATGTCCTATTTTTAGCAAAGTCATGCTAAAATTCACGGAAAATTTCAGCATGACCTTTGCTGAAAATAGGACATATGGAGTACCCGAATTTGCCGGAACGGAAGTTAATCGACATTCCGGCAAACTCAAGGGCCTCTCGGGGTACCTGCAAATTCAGCACGACACGATGGTCGGAGACAAAACCCAGCCACAGACCATATGGTCCTCTGCTTTCATATGGACAAAAATCAGCTCAACTTATGTGAGCTTCCATTCCAGATATAATATGTCTCCCAACAAAAAATCATCAATAGTTTAGCAAGTCTGTACAAACACAGAAAGAATGACAAATGTATTTTTACAGATCATGGCTCAGAGGTCTCTGTTTAACGGTGATAAGTCAACGACAAGGAACATCAAGCTTATTACAAAATCTCTTAGAACCTTATGAGAGTATGTACATATACAGATTTTGTTTACTAGCTTGGCACATGTCAAGTCTCACTTGCAGGTGCACATTTTTTCTTTCAAAGCACACCTCTTTCTTTCAGCTATCTATATATCTTGTTCTATGTTGCATTTTTAATTCCTGATGTTAACAAGAGTGTTTGTCAAAAGGAAAAACAAAGTTCATGGCAGTGTAGCTAGCTTCTCATGCATCCCTCTTATCATCTAGCTAGCTAACTCTTGAATCCATGGGTGTCCAAGATTTTCTTTATAATTATTAGTATATCATCGTATGAACAGATAAATCTTAAAAAAATTATGAGCAGAGAGAAAAAGAAAGGAAAGAACAGTAGCAGTAGTACTACTACTAGCTAGCTAGCTAGCTGGTACTGATCTAGCTTCTGCATGCATTTCTCTGAATTTTGTTATACATAAACACTACAAGGAATTATACTTTGTCATAGCTATTAGTCTTTGGACTAAGGGGCACTAGCACACTAGTAAGTGATAGGCAACCATCCTACATGGAAATGTGAAGAGTTACATGGATGAGTACCAGCTCTAAGTGAAGGCTCAATGGATTCAAGATCAACCGACTGAAGTTGCCCAAACCTGCAAGGAAAAGAGAGAATAATGATTTCGAACTGCTTCTGATGGCATACATAAGCATAAGTTCAGTCCCCAAATCAAGCATGGTTTCTTACTGCCCATCTAAACAACCACCACCACAAGGAGCAGATGCAGATAACTCACTCAAAAAGACTAATAAACACCAGTTGCAGATGGATCACTTCCTTTTAACCTTACTAATGATATATATGTTCCCTTATTGCAACATTGCTAATAGAGGATGACATCAATTTGCTGAAATAGCTATAACAGAACACGCATAGTCAATCAGCTAGAGAGCTTTATGCCCTTTCACTCTCGGGGATAATTCAATGATCCAGTAAAACCATGAGGAGACTTACTTCTAGGCTAGCAACAACTAAAGGCAGAAGGGTCGACAACTCCCAGGAAACTTGTCACTAAATGGCCAGTAAAATGATCTAGTTTTGAAAACTCTACTGCTTTGACACTCCATCTGCTTTGACACTCCATCAGAAACAGAACATCTCAAACTCGATTCAGTTGACTAACTAAAACATCTGTACATGGAAACATGAACTAAAACACCTGAGTCAAACAAACCCACAAGCAAACCATCACAACTAAAACTAGAACAATACCAGCATCTAATAGCACATACATATCATTACCAGCATCGGTCTGAGGGTGAGACCAACCTAATGCATAGCAAGTTAATTCAAGAAACTGCAGTTGGACAAAACAGGAAATTTAGAAGCATTCTACATAGAGCACAAGGAAGCAGAATGAAATCTCAATCTACTTCAGATGCATTTGCAACTGAACAATGTCCAGAGGTTGAGCAACTTGCATGCTTATAGCCTCCTGAAGAGTTGTATCACACACTGCCATGTAAACAGTTTAGATTCTTCCATGAAGCAATTGCAGCAAACCATTCGTGGTAGTTTAAGCTAGAAAAGAAAAAGCATTTGGAAGCAGCAACTTCCTGCCTACTCAACTGAACTCATCTTCACCATGCATAGGTTGGGGAGGGAGGAAGGATGGAGAGGGAGGAAGGAGGAAGGAGGAGAGGTACCTGGGCAGGCGCGGCCGGTCGCCGGAGGGGTCAGGGTCGGGGTTGGGGTCGGGGTCGGCGGCGGCGGCGTCGTCGAAGGGATGCCTCAGTTGGCCGTGGGAAGGCCGGCGGCCGCGGTCGTCGTCCTGCACCCCGTGCCCGGACTTAACAAAAATAAAGAAATGATATTACACAAGTATTAACAAAAACAATATGTATACATAAAAGTAACAGCAGCAATATAGTTAGGCTTTAACAGCAGTGCAAGGAGTTCATCCTAAATAACACATAAACCCGATTCAACATGTCTTCAAACAGCCCAAAAGCAATCATATTACACAAGTATTGAGAGCTCATATAGTTAGATTTATTAATGCAGAGTACTACACGAACGCTGGCACCAAAATCCACTTGCATTTTACAAATCTGTATACTGTCCTGCCCAGAACTTGCATGGCATTACAGTTTTGCTATTTCAGTCGTTGTTTGTTAGCATCCACATAGAGGTCTTCATACCTAATATTACAAATTGAGCTTTTGGATATATCACTTTATTGCTACCTATCTGCATTTTTCCCGATAGTTTCAATAATTTTAGATGAAAACACCAAGTTCTAAGTTATATCTTATATATGCAACTATAGTCAGACTCCAGATCCTTGATTGTTTTGCTTTTCTCCTCTGCTACATGGATTCCCTTCTTAGAGAAGGGAGAAGACACTGGTTTGGAAATCTTTCTGTCATACACTTCTATTTGAAAATTGCAGTTACTGTCAGACCAAAGCCTTTGGAAGTTTCGTCAGCTTATAATGAACTGGTGTTTTCTTCGGTTAAAAGAGGTGACCTGCTTTTCTTTGGCCAATGCAATTGTATTTCTAAGTCCAATTCAATATCAAATCAATTTTCATTTCACATGAATCCAGTCCAGAATGTATCTGGACACAAACGTGGTGTGTACTAGAGTACTAAATCGGTTTGCTTGCCTGATATAATAAACCTTTTTTCCAGTGTTGAGATCACCCACTTTGTCTTTTATTTACCTATATTTGGTTGTTGCAGTTTTGCAGGGGTCTGCAATTATATAAATCTTAAACTCAAAACACAGCATGGTACGCAGGCATCAAGCGATTGGTTGGCTAACAGCACCGGAAAGCCAGGCCTACCCTAGGGTTTGCAGGTGAGGGGATGGAGGAGAAGGGAGGAATCACCTGGGGGAGGGGATGAAGGAATGGAGGAAGACGCCGGCGTTGAAGCTCCGGCAGCGGCTGGGCGTTGAAGCTCCGGTGACACGCGGTGGGCTCCTCCACTCGCCTGTCTCTGCGTCTCGGCTTGGGCGGAGGACGTCGAGGGCGCGGGCGCGGGCGGAGGGGGGACGGCGAGGTAGGCGGCGCTCGGCTCGGCGTCGCGTGGCCTGGCTGAGCTGAGGTAGAGGCGGTCGTCGTCTCCTCTGGCTCGGGGGGCGACGGCGGGGCGACGGCGGGGGCAAAGTTAGGTCGAGTGGGGGGGGGGATCTGGCGAGGGAGGGAGAGAGGCCAGAGGGGAATAGGTGGAGGGAAGCTTTCTAATGGCGCACCACACGCCGGTGCGCCATAAGTACGACTGTTCTAATGGCGCACCACCCCTCGGTGCGCCATTAGAATTTTGTTTTAATCTAGCCCAGTAGCCATATCTACAGCCCAACCCTATCTACAACAGAACCCACCCACTAGCCCGACTGGTCAGCACGCAGCACACACACCAGGAGGTCCTGGGTTCGATTCCCAGGATCCCCAATATTTTTTTATGCATTTTAAATGGTGTTTTTTATATTTATTTGTGTTTAAATATGTTCAAACTTGTTTAAATCATAACAGTAATATTTTTTATGCATTTTAAATGCTGTTTTTTATATTTATTTGTGTTTAAATATGTTCAAACTTGTTTAAATTATAACAGTAATGTTTTTTATAAAAATAGTAAAAAAAATTTAAAAAATATGTTCAAAAAGTGCGGGTGCGGGGGCCGGGTGCGGGGGAGGGTTGCGATGGGTGGAGCTAGCGGGGGAGGGTGCGGGTGCGATCGAGATGGAGGGGGATCGAGATCGAGATGGAGGGGGAATCGAGATCAAGTGTCCTCATGAATTCAAAAAGTGCCCATGAAATTTAAAAATATTCATGATATCAAAAAGTGCCCATGAAATACAATCGAGAAATGAAGACTACGATTTAAATACAATCGGTCTTAGCTAGCTATCTGTTCACAATCTTCTTGCCCTTCTTTTTCGCAAACGGAGTTCTTCTGTGGAACGGACGTCCTTTAGGTAGGGTGGTCCTGCTTCTTCTTGTGGTGTGTGCTGCTACTTCATCGTCGTCGTCATGTTCGATCTTCGGGTCGCCGTACTTGTCGAAGTCTTGCTCATTGGCTACTCCATCCATTCCGATGATCTTCCTTTTGCCTCTCCTCACGACAACACGACTGGGCTTTGGCGGGTCGGTAATGAAGAAGCATTGGTCCACTTGGGAAGCCAGTACCCATGGCTCATTTTTCGCGGTGACGTTTGCGCCCGCGGTCTTGGATTTGGCTTCGGGTATAACCATGGTGGTGAAATACCGGTCTTCTTTTATGACGTTTTTGGCCCATCTGACACGGAACATCGGGACCTTCTCTCCAGCGTAGCTCAGCTCCCAGATCTCCTCGATCCTTCCGTAGTATCTGTCCTTGTCGTTACCGGTGTAGGATTCCATCGTTACCCCGGAGTTCTGATAACCATCGCTCTTCATGTCCTTGTCCTCGGTGTAGAATGTGTAGCCGTTGATATCGTACGCCTCATAGGTCATCAGGTTGTGCTCGGCGCCCTGTGACAAGGCGAATATGAGTTGTTCTTCCGCGGAAGAATCCTCATGTAAAGGGTACGACAGAAGCTTCTGCTTGAACCAACGCGTGAAACATGAGTTGTGCTCTTTGAGTATATCTCCGTCCGTCCTCTGTTGGCCTCGGTCATTGTACGTCTTCTTAATAAAGGTTTTGTGCTCTACCACCCAAGGATCGACCACGTCTATGTGTTGTAGCGCGACTAGGTTTGCTCTTTCAAAGTCGGCGAGTCGACCCTCGAAGTCGACATGCATTTCGCGGCGACCCTCATGGTGACCCCATCCAGCGAGCCTGCCGAGGTGCCTGTTGACGGGCAGACCAACGGGGTTCTCGATGCCTAGATAATTCGTGCAGTAGGAGATGCACTCTTCGGTCAGAAAGCCCCTGGCTATGCTTCCCTCTGGACGTGACATGTTGCGAACGTATCCTTTGATGTCGTTCCCTGGTTGTTTTGGCCCTTCAATTAGCATACTCATGTGAATGTACTTCCTCTTCATGCACAACCAGGGGGAAGGTTGTACATCCACACAAACACAGGCCAGGTGCTATGTGTGCTTTCTCTGGCTGCCAAACGGATTGACTCCATCGGTGCTCGCGCCCAGCACGATGTTCCTTGGATCGTTCCCAAATTCTGGTATTCGAAGTTCAACGCTTGCCACTGGCTCGCATCCTTAGGGTGACTCAGCATCTTGTCTTTTTATCTATCTCCGGATCATTTGCGTCATCTTCTAGCTTCTTCTCCCTATCCGCGTGCCAACGCAGGAGCTTTGCTACCTTAGGGTCCGCGAAATACCGCTGCAGACGAGGAGTGATCGGAAAGTACCACACCGATTTCCGAGGAGCTTTCTTCCTCTTCTTGTATCGAGTGACGCCGCACACCGGACATATGGTAGACTCCGCGTGCTCGTCCCGATAAATGATGCAATTGTTCATGCACACATGGTATTTCACGTGCGGTAAATCCAGAGGACACACGATTTTCTTCGCCTCCTCGAAACTGGTCGGGCACTTGTTCCCCTTGGGAAGACGTTCGTGCCAGAATGACATGTTCTCGTCGAAGCATGCGTCGGTCATTTTGTGTTTTACCTTCATCTCCAGAGCCATGAGCGTTACTTTCAGGCGGGTATCCTCGGGCCTGCATCCTTCATACAATGGAGTAACCGCGTCTATCTCCAGTTGATCCAGCTTGGCTTTCTCTCGGGCGGCAGCTCTTGCGTTATCCATCCACTTGAGAAGCAGCTCTTGAATATGAGGGTCCTGCACCCAGCCTCCATCGTCGTCTGCTCTGGCATCTTCATCTTCATGATCATTCCCTTCGTCTTGATCTTCCTCATCATCATGTACGACATCTTCTACATGATGACTGTGTACAGCATCACCGTCGTGATCATGTCCTGGAGATTCTTCGTCTTCTCGCCCGCCCTCGCCGCGGTGGTACTTGTCTTGTTGCCCTTCCTCATTTCTTGCCCAGCCCCGGCCATGGACGACTTGATAGTCATCTTCATCACCTTGCCACCGATAGCCATCCATGAAACCACGCAAGAGCAGGTGGTCCCGCACCTGCCCGGAATCCGGGTCCGCAATAAGGCTCTTCAGCTTGCATCTTCGACATGGACATCTTATCTCCGTCTCGTTCTTTTGAAGCATCTCGGCCTTCGCGGAGCTCAAAAACCTATTCACGATGCCTTCAGTCATCGTGCGGACCATGGTCGCCTGCGGGGTAGAGCAAAACGATATGTTAGAACCAAGAAAAATTTGGCATGACCTTCCCTAAAAATAGGACCAAAAAGAATGCATAGTGCCAAAATTCTCGCCGAAACGGAAATGAATCAAAACATTCCGGCAAAATATTGGCAACTATCGCATATTTCAAATACCGGTACCTTCAAACACAAACATATATGCAACACCACAAACACATGCAACACCACAAACATACATAGATCTAGCTAGGCCACAAAAAGTGCATGTGCACGTTGTTGGAGCGAGCTAGGGAGAAAAAAAAGTAGATCTATATCATGAAGATAGCTTTCCCTTACTTACCTATCAAAAAAAGGTAATTTCACCACTTAATTTTGTTGAATCTATGGTGGAAATGAGGTGAGGAGGAGGAGATGGCCGAAAGCTTGGAGAAGGAGGTGGATGGAATGAAGTGGGGAAAGTGAGTGGGTAGGTGTGGGCTGTCCAAAATATCTTGTTGGTCCCAGGTTACTAATGGCGCACCGTAGGAAAATGCGCCATTAGTAACCCTGGTTACTAATGGCGCATCAGCCTACGGTGCGCCATTAGTAGTTTTGCAAAAAAGTAAAAATAATAAGTATATATACTAATGGCGCATCTCCTCTGAGTGCGCCATTACTAGTTTAAACTAGTAATGGCGCACTGTGCCACGATGCGCCATTAGTAGTTTTGCAAAAAAAAGAATAAAACAAAATTTACAGTAATGGCGCACTGCCTGCTTGGTGCGCCATTAGTAGTTATAGATAGTAATGGCGCATTATGGACCCGATGCGCCATTAGTATGTATGGGAAAATGGAAAAAAAAATTCATACTAGTGGCGCACCCTGTTTACGGTGCGCCATTAGTGTCTTCCACACTAATGGCGTATCACAAACAGGTGCGCCATTAGTATATAGTAGTGGCGCACTGCTTCCACGGTGCGCCATTAGAATCAATCCTATCTATAGCCCTTTTCCTAGTAGTGAGCCAAGGAATTTGTGTGCGTACGATGAGTGCACCCAAGATATCTAGGTTGGACTAGAGTATCATACATAGTGTGCGAGAGAGACCTATAGATGGAGTATATATGCATGCGAACTAGAAAGACCCCCCCCCCCCACACACACACACAAAGAGAGAGAGAGAGAGAGAGAGAGAGAGAGATGGAGAGAAAGGGAGAGGGACCAACAAGGTTTGTGTGTCGGATGTGTGCAACAGAATTGAAGATTGTCGACGAGAGAGAGAGAGAGAGAGAGAGAGAGCAGGAGTCCGGGAGAGGGGAGGTCGGTTTTATGCATCAAAGACTGATATAAACCATGTTTCGATATAAACTTGCATTCAAATATTTACATTGGAGAACATGTTGTCTGCAATCCACACATGAATGGATATATGCGTATATCAAACAAGTTCATTAATTTGACTTTCAACATGTTCATGGAGTACTATAATACTGTACAACATGCTACTCGATTGAGGTGTTCAATTTTGGATTTAGTTCACTATTTTGACCTAGTGAACGGGCTATTTCATTGAATCGAGATATTTCAGTTTGGGTTTGATTCGCGTTTTTGAGTGGGTCAACTATTTGTCATATAGTAAATCGCTAGCAACGAGCATGTAAAAACACATTACTCCCGAGCATCATCTCTCCATCTAAAAATGAAGTGGCAAGCTAATATTTCAAAATTTGATTCGAATCGACTTGGTAAGGTAGATGTGGATGCTCGTTCTCCCAAAATTTGAACGAACCGTTAAACATCCTCTGCCGGTGGAATTCGCCTGAGCAAATAAATGGGAGACACGAAATTACCATCCTATGTGGGACACACATTAATTGTCCCGTTGTACATCGAGGGTAGGTTCATAACTTCATCCAAGCGCGCCTTCTCCTTGCCCCAAATGACATGTGCCGAATAATTCATAAACCATGGTCGGCAAAACACGCTCTCCTCGCCCGAAATAGCTCGCGCCCACTATTTCAAAACACGCTCTCCTCGCCCGAAATCGCTCGCGCCCACT
Source organism: Triticum aestivum (assembly GCF_018294505.1). NCBI lineage: Eukaryota > Viridiplantae > Streptophyta > Magnoliopsida > Poales > Poaceae > Triticum > Triticum aestivum. The sequence goes on from NC_057798.1 coordinate 529,822,943, forward strand.
ATATTTCAAAACACGCCCTTCTCTCCCGAAATCGCTCTCACCCACTATTTGGGGAGAAGCAAAGTTACTCTACTATCCCTGACCCTCAGTACACAGACCCAAGCGAAGAAGCCTAAAGGCAGGGGTAGAAATGTAACTCCCCCTCACATTACAGAAAAATGCGTCCGTAAGACATGGCTCCACTCCCCTCCCAATCCCCCCCCCCCGCCCATTTATAACTCGTGGGCGCCAAATCACCTTCTCCCCGGAAGCTCCCTTCTCCTGAGCCGTGAAACCTCAGCCCCTCCTCCATGGTGCCCCCACCGCACCAATTTCACAGCCACCCTCCTCCCTAATGCCGGAGACACTGTCCATTTGCCGCCATGCACTGGGCCGTGTGCCTCTTACTCCGTGCTGCTGGAGCTACCTCGACGATGGCCGTGTGAACCGTACTGGAGCCGATTCACCCCGCCGTTGTTCACGGTGCTGGAGCGACTCCAACTTCGGATCCGCCCAGAGTCCCGGCGCTGCTTCCCTGCCGCTGGTCGCCACCACAACCGCGTCGGCCTCACCGACTCGGCAGCTGGACCTGCCTACTTCACCATGCCGCCAGATAGGTCACACCCTCATCTCAAATCACTTTATTTAGGCATCAGTTATCTGAAAAAAAATTCTGCGCCAATCGATTCCCAATGGGAAGCAACACCCCTCAAGGCGGCGGAGCTCCTAAGCTGCCGGTTGGCTGGTGTCTAACGTAAGGGTGCGGGGCCGCAAGTTCGCCGCGGAAGCAGCACTTAGATGGCTATCTTAGAGTTGCATGGGTTGAAGGTACTGCCGCCGCTGGATCTGGATGACGGAGAGTCTTTGTGGATTGGCCTGGGGGCGGCGCAACCACGTCAGTACGGCGGGGCGGGGAGCGGGGTTTTGGCCGGGGCCACAGACAACGGAGGCAGGCTACTCTGCCGTTGGTCGCTGGCTCTCCAGGAAGATTCCGAACAGTGTCAGCCAGGAGGCACAAGACGGCCATCAAGCCATCCGGCGTAGATCAGACAGTACCAAAATAAAATAAAATCGTGTGACCCCAATTTAGTCTTAAGTCAACAGACGTGTGACCACTCTCGTACCTTGTTGTTGATCTCTTAGTGTATTTCTTCGGATCAAAGAGATATGTCGTTCTTAACATTATGCGTTATCTGCTTCTTCAGCCACACCATCTTCTGACTCACCTCAGTTGCTCCAACAAGGGAAGCATACATCAGAAGGGAGCTATAGTCCCCACTCAATAGTTCCCTGCATCGAATGCGCGTGCCTGACATGGATAGCCACAACAACTGGAGGGCCATCGATAAGTCAGCACATGATGCTCACTCCTATGGATGGCGGCCAGATAGGTTGTACCCTCATCTTACTTGTGTACAACATTTATGGCTTTGTTATTCATCTAATCATGGAAAATAGATTATCACATTTCACTGTATATTCATGTTGATCTCTCACGGGTCTTGTTCAGGAGTTAACGTTGTTCCATAGTTCAGCTAAGATACTTGTTCTTTAGGTAACGTTGTTCCATAGTTATCATCCATCAGCCAATGCTATCCTATAGGCTGGTGATTATAGTATTATACCACTTCTAGTATTACCTATGTTGTTCTTTAATACTTTTCTGTGCCATCTAGTTAATCTCGAGTACAAATGATACATATTCTGTAGCTTTCATATGTGTTCTCCCTTTAGTTTTTGAGACATGTTGCTGCTAGTTAACCCCAGTCCTACTATTTATGTCGTCTCCTATAGGCACTCATTACATAAATCTAACTGATAGTTGTCTTCCATGCATGTCAGGTATAATTGCACACACTTATATATCCATAAGAACCTCAAGGAGCAATGTAAAGGACAATAAACTTGATGTCAATGATACCCAATATGATGGAACATGTAAACGCAGTTCTTCAGAAGACTTGCAGAAAGATGATGAATCCTCTTCACCCCACAAGGTCCTTGCTCTAACTTGGCCTGTGATATGGGTACAACATGCATATAATGTCCTGGAGTGTATCTACTCTGTTGCAATGCCATGTGCTTAGCATGCTGATCATGCATGTAAATATGTCATGCCTTCCTATTTTTCAGTACCTATTCCATTCATGATAACATGTTTTCAAATTCAAGTACTGTCATTCTACTCTATCGCAATGCCATCTGCTTAATTTGGACATCATGCTTCTGAATATCTTATGCATTGTTATTCATCAGTATGTACTTCATCTGTCTACCATACCATGTTTTTTTACATTGAAGTGTTGTTCTAGTACTCTGTTGCAATGCCATCTTAGTTTCCCAATCATACACATGTATGTTGCCTTAGTTTTTTCTGTATGTATTCCGCTAGCATACAGTTTTACATTCAACTAGTGTTTTTTACTATGTTGTTCTGTCGTATCCCTAGCTCTTACACCATACTCCCTCCGCCCGGATTACATGTTGCCGAAATGGATAAGAAAGGATGTATCTAGAACTGAAATACGCCTAGACCCATCCTTTTTTCCGGATGGAGGAAATACATGCCAATATGTCATGCCTTTCTATTCTTCAGTATCTATTCCATCTCTCTGTTGTAGCATGTTTTATAATTAAATCATCATTCTTCTATACAAGGCATGCAAGGGGAAGACGACTATGTTAGAATCTGAAGGGTCACAAACAAGGCCTTTGCAAAAGATCCAAACGCCAGGAGATAATAAACCAACTCCAGTTTTTATAGATACTGCTCCAGCACAGAGAAACCCAACTCCAACTGATAATAAGCAGATTCAAGTGGCCAAAGAACTAGTCCGCTCCAGTCTAGCAACAATATGTCAACTCCACTCTAAGAAGCGTGTGCGTATCCTTGCATCATGAAATTTTATAGCATGCTGATCATATTTTCTACATGTTTCTTACCCATCTCTCTTTTAGAAAATAAGCTTAACAGATAGAAGAATTTCTGCACTAGTATCGTCTGTGAGGAAAGATTCTTGCAGGAATTCTCTGTGCTCCAATGCAGATGTAAGTACCTGTTGTATATCACTATATTTTTACATCAACATGTATTTTGTTAGTCGGCATGAATACAACCTTTATCTGACCTAAATTTAGTTGTAGCAAAATGTATGATTAAAGGCCACAATGTTGATTTTTGTAAGGAAAACTGCCTGGTAGTTTTGCATCCTGAGCTAGATGAGTGTACTATCTCATATCAGTGGGTTTGAATACTTTGGTTTTGTAGTGGGGTTTTTAGTGTTTTTTTATTGTGTTGTCCTGTCGTATCCCCAGCTCTTACATCATACTCCCTCCGTCCGGATTAAATGTCACAGAAATGGATAAAACTGGATGTATCTAGAACTGAAATACGCCTAGACCCATCCATTTATTTCCGGATGGAGGGAATACATGTCAATATGTCATGCCTTTCTATTCTTCAGTACCTATTCCATCTCTGCTGTAGCATGCTTTATAACTGAATCAGCATTCTTCTATATAAGGCATGCAAGGGGAAGACGGCTATGTTAGAATCTGAAGGGTTACAAACTAGGTCTTTGCAAAAGATCCAAACGCTAGGAGATAATAAACCAACTCTATTTTTCATAGATACTGCTCCAGCACAGAGAAACCCAACTCCCACTGATAACAAGCAGATTCCAGTGGCCAAAGAACTAGTCCGCTCCAGTCCAGCAAAATAATGTCAACTCCATTCTAAGAAGCGTGTGCGTATCCTCGCACTATGAAATTTTATGGCATTCTGATCATATTTTCTACATGTTTCTTACCCATCTCTCTTTTAGAAAATAAGGTTAAACGATAGAAGACTTCCTCCATTGGGATCGTATTCGAGGAAAATATCTTGCGGGAATTCTCTGTGCTCCAATGTTGATGTAAATACATGTTGTATATCACTATATTTTTACATCAGCATGTATTTTGTTAATCGGCGTGAATCCAACCTTTATCTGATCCAAATTTAGTTGTAAAAAAATGTATGATTAAAGGCCACAATGTTGATTTTTGTAAGGAAAACTGTGTGGTAGTTTTGCATACTGAGCTGCATGTGTGTACTATCTCATATCATACACATTACGGAATTGTAGTGCTGCTCTGATTGCCCATTCATTCATTGTGTCAATGTTGCTTTCGTATTACCAACCTGGCTGATGATAGTTGTGCCATATTGTGTTAATTTGGTGTAGGTTAGTTGTCCAAACGGTCGTTGTGTCAATGTTGCTTTCCTATTATCGGCCAATGATAGCAATGCTACTGTGTTAATTTGGCGCATGTTGCTGAAGATAAGAAGATAAACTCTGAAAACAGCAAGGCAACCCCATTGTTTCTTTCCAATAAATCTAGGCCAGGTAATATGGCAATAACTCATGATTAATCTGTTTGGTTCCCCTTCTAATTTATGTTATGATGCAGTGGTCGAGACACTCTCCGCTATCAATAATACAAGCCTGCCAAAATCGCCATCTGAATATGTTCAGTATCCTCTTGAATGCAACGGAAAAATGTATGTTTGTGAACCAATTAATGGCTAAAGCAATGATGGAAATGGTGGAGGAATCAGAGGTGCAGAGTCGTGTGACACAACAACTGATCAATGTTTTCAGAGACAGTGTAGCATAGGAGCAAGAACTTTCCCACATGCCTATGGGCGTCATCCATGCTAAGGTTGCAGATTGTGACGTTGTAGATCGTTAGGTTCTGTTCATTTATTTGCACTAGCATCAATCTTTGATTGCCCAGTGGATGTAATTTCCTGTAATATATGTTGGATGTGCAACATTTTTCCCTATATGCCGTACCTTTGCTTGATCGGTTTTGGTCATGTGCATAATTACTCGTCGTAATGGGCTCAAATTATATAATTTGGCCTAAAGACTTGTACGAACTTTAGTGGGCCCATTAAGTTAATGGGCCCTTACTAGGCCAAAAGTTAATGATCGGCCCTCTTACCCCCCGGATCGTTAATAGGCCGACATCGAAGCGGGCAACAGGTGGGCCCAATTGATTTCATGGGCCGTTAACAGGCCGTTACTAAGTTCGGGCTACATATGGCCCAACTATATTGTAGGCCGTTAGCAGGCCGAAAGAGACAGCGGGCTTGTACTGGACCATGAAGAGCATGGGCCACTAAGAGGTCAAAAGTCAGGTCGTATTGTAAATGGCCCAACTGTGTTGTGGGCCTTTAGCGGGCCGAAAGAGAAACCGGGCTGGTATTGGACCATGAAGGGCATGTGTCGTTAAAAGGCCAAAATTCAGGTCCGACTACAAATGGCCCAACTCATTTATGGTCCGTTAACAGGCCAAAAGGCACACAGGGCCGGGAATTGGCCCAACACTTAAATGGATCGCTAAAGGCCCAAAACTCAGGTCCGACTAAAAATGGCCCAACTGATTTATGGGCCGTCAACAGGCTGAAAGAGACACCGGGCCGGTAATTGGCCAAACACTTAAATGGATCGCTAAAAGGCCGAAACTCAGGTCCGACTACAAATGGCCCATCTGATTTATGGGCCGTCAAGAGGCTGAAAGACACACCGGGCCGGAAATTAGCCCAACATTTAAACAGGTCGCTAAAAGGCCGAAAGATGTACATCCTGAAAATTGGCCCATCCATTGAATGGGCCGTTAATAGGCCGAAATATCATCGGGCCGATATTGAGCCCAAATATATATCGGGCTGTTAAAGGGCTCGAACTGACGATGGGCTGCAATGGTGTCAAATCTTTAACGGGCCGTTGACGGGCCGAATTGGCACATCTTGTATGGGTCATGGGCTTAAATGGACCTGACACTGGTAGGCCTTATATGGGCCGGCCTGCTAATTTTTACTGGGCCGGCCTTTTTCACCGGAATGGGCCACTGTTGGGTCGTGCCATGTGTCGACCTATCATAGGCGCCTCTTGTCCAACGAGTGGATGACATCTGTCCCAACGGTGAGGCAACACGTGTTTCCTCCGTCCAATGATGATTTTACACATGGAAAATCCCCATTGGTCCGGGCTGTTAACAGGTTATCGGATCCAAAACCAGACCCGATAGCTTAACGGCATTCCGTTATGGTGGATGCCACGTGTCGGTCACCCTTGACGAAAGCACTTCTGTGACGCTCGATTTATCATCATGGAAGTGGACACTTCCGTGATGATAATTTTGGTAATGTCATGGAACACTTCTACGACAGCACAGGTATGACTATCTTGATTCTGTCATAAAATCGTCATGGATGTACATGCATGAAAAAACGCAACCTACTGTGACAAACACGTATCATCACGGAAGTGTATTTTTTGTAGTGCGAGGAGATAAAAAATGGGACAAATGCAGACATGTTGCCTGAGTGTTTGCCACTCTCGGCAACCACATCTGCCTCACCACTTTATGCCCCTGCTGTCCCTATGCCCATATCGCTACCGTTAATGTAAAATCACTTCAAGCATTAAGCAATGCCACCTAATGTCACTATAAGTAATGGTCTAGTGCCGTCGATAAATTGAAGCTATGCCACCACCATTTTATGAAGTGCTTCCGTCTTGCTTTATTTCCCATGAATTCTATTTTTGCAGTTACACTTAAATCTCACACCGCTAACATTGCTTCATCCCAGTGGAACTACACAAATTTTATTGTACATTTACTGACCATGTGCTACTCTTATGACAATAATACTAATGCTATTGTCGTGCATGTTAATCTAGTGGCAGTGTTGATGTGATGTGATGCTACTTACTTAAGGGCACTTTCATACTGTCAATCTAGTACCAATTATAAAACAATAGATGTTGCTGTCAATCATACGCCACTGCAAATATCTGTCACTATTTAAATAACCGTATTTCGTATTTGCACAAACAGGGATGTCTGTCTCCATATCGTTTCTTGTCTGCGCAATCAAAAGTACACACCTCACTTTTACTACAACTGCACACAATGAGATGGCTATTCCTAGTTGTCGTCCTCTAACCACCGGTGTTCCAAGTATTCCTACATTGGTAGTAACTAGGTAGAATGATCAACGCAATCTAAAAGAAGCTGATTCGTACGTTTTACTTCCTGATTGCAGTGCAGGGACGAGCGAAAAAAACTACATCCTAGTCCGGAATGCACTTTCTTCTAGTTCATCCATGGACCAAGGACTAGGTGGCACGGCTACATGGCGGTTTTTTGGACAGCTGCGCGGACAAGAGGCATTGTGGTCTTCTTATTTCTGCAAATAGCGGTGCTTAAATTTAGTGGAATGCACAAGAATTTCAGCTAGTTAGTACACTACATGGTTCAGTTAAGCATTCCAGCTGAGACCACAATTATAATTGGTCATTCTAGAATGACAGAATCTAACCCTGGATGGTGGCAACAAGAAAAAACCAGAGTGAACTCCAGGAAATTTAAGCCTGCCAGGAGGCCCTTTGCTCAGAGAAGCCTTGCTTGTTTTTTCCTGATTTTTAAACCTTCTCACAACTTTGTCTTTTGCTATGAACTAATATATGTTTGTTATGTCCTATGAATCATTGAGATGTATAAAATTGCTTAACTTATGCTTTTCAAGTTTTTTATGAAACCGAGTTTAATGTGAGTGTTCCACATGAACGCTGGACTAGCGTGTGAACGTTTGGAATTTACATTGTGGCCTCAGTTAACTGCATGAAGCACTGTAACAAGATAAATAGTTGCTTATATGTCAGACAACAGATTGTTGATTGTTAGCTGGTCGATAGCCTAGTGTTGAAGCGAGCTGAGCCAATGTGCCGTGTTTTCCACAACTGCTTACAAGTGGGGTAGCACCAACAGTGTTTACAAGTACTTATGTATACGTCGCCGCACTGTTCTCGAATGAGTACTCTATTTCATCAAACACACACTGCTCGTATGATAAACCGTGACAACTTGTGTCTTACCATGCCATATTCATGAAAAAACTAGTGAGGACGCATCTGTTTCGGCAACAATTACGATGGTTCGCACATGATTCACGGGCACACAAAAGTAGTAGCAGTTCCCATAGAGGATTCAAATAGAATACTAGCCCCAGAGGGCTCGATAATAGGCAAGGTTTGGATAATTAGACACAATCCAAACTACTATCAAACACTAGCTGGGGCAACTATTTCATGCCTCAATCTAATTTGGGATGGACACAAGATAGACCATGCCATGAACATCATCCAGGATGTCCCACAACAGCTCAATCATGTGAACCTCCATGAAGACAACCTTGTGGCCTTGCCACTCACAAACTTGTTTGTGGAGGGATGCCACATCATCTTCCTGTGTAAGCTTGACAAGAACAGTATGCCTCACAAAAGAAGGAGTAGCTTTGAACTTCTTGTGCTTCAGTACACCCTGGACAACACGCCTGACAACAGTGAGGCTGGAATACAGTAGGTTTAACACCAATATAAATAAAGAATGCGTTCATTACAGTACCTTATGTGGTGGTTTTTCTTTCTTGCACTAACGGAGCTCATGAGATTTCCTGTTGAATTATGTGTTGTGAAGTTTTCAAGTTTTGGGTAAAGACTTGATGGACTATGGAATAAGGAGTGGCAAGAGCCTAAGCTTGGGGATGCCCATGGCACCCCAAGATATTCAAGGATCACCAAAATCCAAAGCTTGGGGATGCCCCGGAAGACATCCCCTCTTTCGTCTTTGTTTATCGGTAACTTTACTTGGAGCTATATTTTTATTCACCACATGATATGTGTTTTGCTTGGAGCGTCTTGTATGATATTAGTCTTTGCTTTTTAGATTACCACAATCATCCTTGCTGTACACCTTTTGGGAGAAACCCACTTGATATGGAATTGATTGGAATACTCTATGTGCTTAACTTATATCTTTTGAGTTAGATAATTTTGCTCTAGTGCTTCACTTGTACTTTTTAGAGCATGGCGGTGGCATGATTTTGTAGAAATTGTTGATCTCTCATGCTTCACTTATATTATTTTGAGAGTCTTTTAGAACAGCATGGTTTTTTGCTATGGTTACAAAATTGGTCCTAGAATGATGGGCATCCAAGTTGGGTATAATAAAAACTATCATAGGAAGTGAATTGGATGCTATGATCAATTTGATGCTTGATAATTGTTTTGACATATAGAGGTGGTGATATTAGAGTCATGCTAGTTGGGTAATTGTGAATTTAAAGAATACTTGTGTCGAAGTTGGCAAGTCCCGTAGCATGCACGTATGGTAAAAGTTGTGTAACAAATTTATTGCATGGAGTGCTCTTTTGATTGCCTTCCCTTGAGTGGAGGTCGGGGGGGCGCGATGGTTAACTCCTACCAACCTCCCCCCTAGGAGCATGCGTAGTAGTACTTTGCTTCGAGGGCTAATAAAACTTTTGCAATAAGTATATGAGTTCTTTATGACTAATGTGAGTCCATGGATTTTACACACTTTTACCTTTCCATTATTGCTAGCCTCTTCGGTACCGTGCATTTCCCTTTCTCACCTTGAGAGTTGGTGCAAACTTCGCCGGTGCATCCAAACCCCGTGATACGATACTCTCTATCAAACATAAACCTCCTTATATCTTCCTCAAAACAGCCACCATACCTACCTATTATGGCATTTCCATAGCCATTCCGAGATATATTGCCATGCAACTTTCCACTGTTCCGTTTATCATGACACGCATCATCATTGTCATATTGCCTTGCATGATCATGTAGTTGACATCGTATTTGTGGCAAAGCCACCATGAATAAAGTTTCATACATGTCACTCTTGATTCATTGCACATCCCTGTACACCGCCGGAGGCATTCATATAGAGTCATATCTTGTTCTAGTTTTTAGTTGTAAATAAATAGAAGTGTGATGATCATCATTATTAGAGCACTGTCCCCAAATAAAAAAAGGAAAGGCCAAAAAAGAAAGAAAAAAAGAAAGGCCAAAGAAAACAAAGACAAAAAAGAAAAAAAGGCCCAAAAAAAGAAAAGAAAAGAAAAGAAAAGGGGGCAATGTTACTATCCTTTTCCACACTTGTGCTTCAAAGTAGCACCATGTTCTTCATATAGAGAGTCTCATTTTTTGTCACTTTTATATACTAGTGGGAATTTTTCATTATAGAACTTGGCTTGTATATTCCTACGATGGGCTTCCTCAAAATGCCCTAGGTCTTCGTGAGCAAGCAAGTTGGATGCACACCCACTTAGTTTCTTTTGTTGAGCTTTCATACATTTATAGCTCTAGTGCATACATTGCATGGCAATCCCTACTCCTCATGTTGACATCAATTGATGGGCATCTCCATAGCCCGTTGATTAGCCTCGTCAATGTGGGACTTTCTCCTTTTTTTATCTTCTCCACACAGCCTCCATCATCATATTCTATTCCACCCATAGTGCTATATACATGGCTCACGCTCATGTATTGCGTGAGAGTTGAAAAAAAGCTGAAGCGCGTTTAAAATTATGAACCAATTGCTTGGCTGAAACCGGGGTTCTTCTTGACGGGAGTATTTTGTGTGATGAAAATGAAGCATAGCCTAACTATATGATTTTGTAGGGATGAACCTTCTAATGCCATGTTATTTTGAGAAGACATGACTGCTTAGTTAGTATGCTTGAAGTATTACTATTTCTTATGTCAATGTGAACTTTTGTTTTGAATCATTTGGATCTGAACATTCATGTCACAATAAAGAAAATTACATTGAGAAATATAATAGGTAGCATTCCACATCAAAAATTCTATTTTTATCATTTACCTACTCGAGGACGAGCAGGAATTAAGCTTGGGGATGCTTAATAATTCTCCAACGGATCTATAATTTTTTATTGTTCCATGCTATTATATTACCCGTTTTGGATGTTTATGGGCTTTACTTTGCACTTTTATATCATTTTTGGGACTAACCTACTAACCGGAGGCCCAGCCTGAATTCCTGTTTTTTTTGCCTATTTCAGTCTTTTGAAGAAAAGGAATATCTAACAGAGTCCAAACGGAATGAAACCTTCGGGAGCGATCTTTTTGGAACAAACGCAATCCAGGGGACTTGGGGTGGACGTCAAGCAACAAACGAGGCGGCCACAAGGGTGCCCGGCGTGCCCCCTGGGGCTGGGTGCGCCCCCACCCTCGTGGGCCCCTCAAGCGTCAACCGACCTACTTCTTCCTCCTATATATATCCACGTACCCCGAAAACATCCAGGAACACCACGAAAAACTATTTCTACCGCCGTAACCTTCTGTATCCATGAGATCCCATCTTGGAGCCTTCGTCGGTGCTTCGCCGGAGGGGGAATCGACCACGGAGGGCCTCGACGTCATCTCCAAGGCCTCTCCGATGAGTTGTAAGTAGTTTACCACAGACCTTCAGGTCCATAGTTATTAGCTAGATGGCTTCTTCTCTCTCTCTTTGAATCTCAATACAAAGTTCTCCTCGATCTTCTTGGAGATCTATTCGATGTAACTCTTTTTGCGGTGTGTTTGTCGAGATCCGATGAATTGTGGGTTTATGATCAAGTTTATCTATGAGAAATATTTGAATCTCCTCTGAATTCTTTTATGTGTGATTTGTTATCTTTGCAAGTCTCTTCGAATTATCAGTTTGGTTTGGCCTACTAGATTGATATTTCTCTCAATGGGAGAAGTGCTTAGCTTTGGGTTCAATCTTGCGGTGTCCTTTCCCAGTGACAGTAGGGGCAGCAAGGCACGTATTGTATTGTTGCCATCGAGGATAAAAAGATCGGGTTTATATCATATTGCATGAGTTTATCCCTCTACATCATGTCATCTTTCTTAATGTGTTACTCTGTTCTTCATGAACTTAATACTCTAGATGAGGCAGGAGTCGGTCAATGTGTGGAGTAATAGTTGTAGATGAAGAATCGTTTCGATCTACTTGTCACGGACGTGATGCCTATATACATGATCATGCCTAGATAATCTCATAACTATGCGCTTTTCTATCAATTGCTCGACAGTAATTTCTTCACCCACCGTAATACTTATGCTATCCTCAGAGAAGCCACTAGTGAAACCTATGGGCCCTGGGGTCTATGTTTTATTACATAAGTTTTCGATCTACTTTTATTTGCATTTTTATTTTCCTATCTATATCATAAAAATACCAAAAATATTTATCTTATCATATTATCTCTATTCGATCTCACTTTCGCAAGTGGCCGTGAAGGGATTGACAACCCCTTTATTGCATTGGTTGCAAGGTTCCTGTTTGTTTCTGTAGGTGTGTGGGACTTTTGAGGAGCCTCCTACTCGATTGATACCTTGGTTCTCAAAAACTAAGGGAAATACTTACGCTACTTTGTTGCATCACCCTTTCCTCTTCAAGGAAAACGAATGCAATGCTCAAGAGGTAACAAGAAGGATTTCTGGCGCCGTTGCCGGGGAGGTCTTCGCTCAAGTTAACACATACCAATTACCCATCACAAACTCATCTCCCTCGCATTACATTATTTACCATTTGCCTCGTATTTTCCTCTCCCCCACTTCACCCTTGCCATTTTATTCGCCCTTCTTCTGTTCGTCTTTTCATTTGCTTTGATGTCTTACTTGGCTTATTTGCTCGTTTGGTTGGAATAGTTGTTTATTTATTGCTAAACAGAGAACCTAAGATCTATGGATCCTCATCTACTTGCAATCTTTTTAAGAGATCCAATTATGATGAACCAAATCCAAGTGATTTGAGTGCACTAGATTATCTTTATGAGGTTTTGCTGGAAATTCATGAATGTGAAAATTGTGATGAAGAAATTTATGAAGAGATTCACGATAGCTCCTTGTATAAAAAGCATGATTGCAATGATATTATTTTAAATTCTATTAATGTCAATTGTGTTAATGATATGCAAAACCCTAAGTTTGGGGATGCTAGTTTTGCTTTGTCCACTACTTGTTGCAATGATCATGATTGGGGTGATTCTTCTTATAATCTTGAAATTTTATTTAAGCCCCATGATCAATATGAGATTGATAATAATGTTTGCAATAATACTGAAAGTGGGTTTGGAAGAGTGTCAACTTTAGATCCCACATATTTGTATAATGTTCAATCTTATGAAGTTTTTGATAAAAGTGGGTTTGGAGAGGTCATGACTTTAGTTAATGATAATCCCACTATTTTGGAAGAGTGTCAACTTCACATGCATGACGATCGTGTTGAGAATATGTTATGTGATAGCTATTTTGTTGAATTTGCCTATGATCCTACTTGTAATTATTATGAGAGAGGAAAATATGGTCGTAGAAATTTTTATCTTACTAAATTACCTCTCATCGTGTTGAGATTGCTATCGTCTCTTTCTTCTTCCTTGCATGTGCTAGTTTTTGCTTGCCTTGCAAATTTGTTCACTTATAAAAAGCCTATGCATAGGAATTATGTTAGACTTAAGTGTGTTTGTCACATGTTTTATGATGCTCTCTTTATGCTTCAATTCTTGTCTTTCATGTGAGCATCATTGAAATCTCAATGCCTAGCTAAAAAGGCTTTAAAGAAAAGTGCTTGTTGGGAGGCAACCCATTATTTTTCCTTGATGTTATTAAATAAATAATTCATCTAGCCTCTGTTTAGATGTGGTTTTATGTTTTAATTAGTGTTTGTGCCAAGTAGAACCTATAGGATCATCTTGGGTGATAGTTAACTTGATTCTCTTGAAAAACAGTAACTTTTGCACGCACGAGAATAATTTTAATAAATCACAGAAACGTGATTTATAGTTGATTATTTTTGCAGTAGATCAATAGACAAATTTCCTGGGATATTTTGGTAGGAGTTTTAGAGTTCCATAAGTATTCGAAAGTTACATATTTCTACAGACTATTCTGTTTTTGACAGATTCTATTTTTCGTGTGTTGTTTGCTTATTTTGATGCATCTATGGCTAGTATCGAGGGGTATGGACCATATAGAAGTTGGAATACATTAGGTTTAACACCAATATAAATAAATAATGAGTTCATTACAGTACCTTATGTGGTGTTTTTTCTTTCTTGCACTAACGGAGCTCATGAGATTTCCTGTTGAGTTTTGTGTTGTGAAGTTTTCAAGTTTTTGGTAAAGACTTGATGGACTATGGAATAAGGAGTGGCAAGAGACTAAGCTTGGGGATGACCATGGAACCCGAAGATATTCAAGTATAACCAAAATCCTAAGCTTGGGGATGCCCCGGAAGGCATCCCCTCTTTCGTCTTCGTTTATCGGTAACTTTACTTGGAGCTATATTTTTATTCACCACATGATATGTGTTTTGCTTGGAGCATCTTGTATGATATTTGTCTTTGCGTTTTAGATTACCACAATCATCCTTGTTGTACAAACCTTTTGGGAGAAACCCACTTGATTTGGAATTGATTAGAATACTCTATGTGCTTCACTTATATCTTTTGAGTTAGATAATTTTGCTCTAGTGCTTCACTTATACTTTTTAGAGCATGGTGGTGGCTTGATTTTGTAGAAATTGATGATCTCTCAGGCTTCACTTATATTATTTTGAGAGTCTTTTAGAACAGCATGGTTTTTTGCTATGGTTATAAAATTGGTCCTAGAATGATGGGCATCCAAGTTGGGTATAATAAAAACTATCATAGGAAGTGAATTGGATGCTATGATCCATTTGATGCTTGATAATTGTTTTGAGATATAGAGGTGATGATATTAGAGTCATGCTAGTTGGGTAATTGTGAATTTAAAGAATACTTGTGTTGAAGTTGGCAAGTCTCGTAGCATGAACGTATGGTAAAAGTTGTGTAACAAATTTATTGCATGGAGTGCTCTTTTGATTGCCTTCTCTTGAGTGGAGGTCGGGGGCGCGCGATGGTTAACTCCTACCAACCTCCCCCCTAGGAGCATGCGTAGTAGTACTTTGCTTCGAGGGCTAATAAAACTTTTGCAATAAGTATATGAGTTCTTTATGACTAATGTGAGTCCATGGATTATACGCACTTTCACCTTTCCATAGCCTCTTCGGTACCGTGCATTGCCCTTTCTCACCTTGAGAGTTGGTGCAAACTTCGCCGGTGCATCCAAACCCCGTGATACGATACGCTCTATCACACATAAACCTCCTTATATCTTCCTCAAAACAGCCACCATACCTACCTATTATGTCATTTCCATAGCCATTCTGAGATATATTGCCATGCAACTTTCCATCGTTTCATTTATCATGACACACATCATCATTGTCATATTGCCTTGCATGATCATGTAGTTGACATCGTATTTGTGGCAAAGCCACCATGCATAAATTTTGATACATGTCACTCTTGATTCATTGCCCATCCCGGTACACCATCATATCTTGTTCTAGTTTTGAGTTGTAATTCATGAGTTGTAAATAAATAGAAGTGTGATGATCATCATTATTAGAGCAATGTCCCCAAATAAAAAAAGGAAAGGCCAAAAAAGAAGAAAAAAGAAAGGCCAAAGAAAAAAAGAAAAAAAGAAAGGCCAAAAAGAAAGAAAAAAAGAAAGTCCAAAAAAATAAAATAAAATAAAAGGGGGCAATGTTACTATCCTTATCCACAGTTGTGCTTCAAAGTAGCACCACGTTCTTCATACAGAGAGTCTCATTTGTTGTCACTTTTATATACTAGTGGGAATTTTTCATTATAGAACTTGGCTTGTATATTCCTACGATGGGCTTCCTCAAAATTCCCTAGGTCTTCGTGAGCAAGCAAGTTAGATGCACACCCACTTAGTTTCTTTTGTTTAGCTTTCATACATTTATAGCTCTAGTGCATCTATTGCATGGCAATCCCTACTCCTCTTGTTGACATCAATTGATGGGCATCTCCATAGCCCGTTGATCAGCCTCGTCAATGTGAGACTTTCTTCTTTTTTATCTTCTCCACACAACCTCCATCATCATATTCTATTCCACCCATAGTGCTATATCCATGGCTCACGCTCATGTATTGTGTGAGAGTTGGAAAAAGGTGCCCATTAAAAAGCATGAACCAATTGTTTGGCTGAAACCGGGGTTGTTCTTGATGGGAGTATTTTGTGTGACGAAAATGAAGCATAGCCTAACTATATGATTTTGTAGGGATGAACCTTCTAATGACATGTTATTTTGAGAAGACATGATTGCTTAGTTAGTATGCTTGAAGTATTACTATTTCTTATGTCAATATGAACTTTTATTTTGAATCATTTTGATCTGAACATTCATGCCACAATAAAGAGAATTACATTGAGAAATATGCTAGGTAGCATTCCACATCAAAAAATCTGTTTTTATCATTTACCTACTCGAGGACGAGCAGCAATTAAGCTTGGGGATGCTTGATACGTCTCCAATGTATCTATAATTTTTTATTGTTCCAAGCTATTATATTACCCGTTTTGGATGTTTATTGACTTTACTTTACACTTTTATATCATTTTTGGGACTAACCTACTAACCGGAGGCCCAACCTGAATTGCTATTTTTTTGCCTATTTCAGTGTTTCGAAGAAAAGGAATGTCAAATGGAGTACAAACGGAATGAAACCTTCGGGGCGATCTTTTTGGAACAAACGCAATCCAGGGGACTTGGAGTGGACGTCAAGCAACAAACAAAGCGGCCATGAGGGTGCCCGGCGCGCCCCCCACCCTCGTGGGCCCCTCGAGCGTCAACCGACCTACTTCTTAATACATATATATCCACGTACCCCGAAAACATCTAGGAGCACCACGAAAAACTATTTCCACCGCCACAACCTTCTATATCCGCGAGATCCCATCTTGGAGCCTTCACCGGCGCTCCGCCGGAGGGGGGATCGACCATGGAGGGCCTCTACATCATCTCCAAGGCCTCTCCGATGATTTGTGAGTAGTTTACCACAGACCTTCGGATCCATAGTTATTAGCTAGATGGCTTCTTCTCTCTCTTTGAATCTCAATACAAAGTTCTCCTCGATCTTCTTGGAGATCTATTCGATGTAACTCTTTTTGCGGTGTGTTTGTCAAGATCCGATGAATTGTGGGTTTACGATCAAGTTTATCCATGAGAAATATTTGAATCTCCTCTGAATTCTTTTATGTTTGATTTGTTATCTTTGCAAGTCTCTTCGAATTATCAGTTTGGTTTGGCCTACTAGATTGATCTTTCTTGCAATAGGAGAAGTGCTTAGCTTTGGGTTCAATCTTGGGGTGTCCTTTCCTAGTGACAGTAGGGGCACCAAGGCACGTATTGTATTGTTGCCATCGAGGATAAAAAGATGGAGTTTATATCATATTGCATGAGTTTATCCCTCTACATCATGTCATCTTTCTTAATGTGTTACTCTGTTCTTCATGAACTTAATACTGAAGATGCAGGCAGGAGTCGGTTGATGTGTGGAGTAATAGTAGTAGATGCAGAATCGTTTCGATCTACTTGTCACGGACGTGATGCCTATATACATGATCATGCCTAGATAATCTCATAACTATGCGCTTTTCTATCTATTGCTCGACAGTAATTTGTTCACCCACTGTAATACTTATGCTATCCTGAGAGAAGCCACTAGTGAAACCTATGGCCCCGGGTCTATCTTTTATCATATAAGTTTTCCATCTACTTTTATTTGCATCTTTTATTTTCCTATCTATATCATAAAAATACCAAAAACATTTATCTTATCATATTATCTCTATCAGATCTCACTTTCGCAAGTGGTCGTGAAGGGATTGACAACCCCTTTATTGCGTTGGTTGCGAGATTCTTCTTTGTTTCTGTAGGTGCGTGGGACTTTTGAGGAGCCTCCTACTGGATTGATACCTTGGTTCTCAAAAACTGAGGGAAATACTTACGCTACTTTGCTGCATCACCCTTTCCTCTTCAAGGAAAACCAACGGAGTGCTCAAGAGGTAGCATTCATCACCACATACTTAGATGAAAAACCACAATCGAGATCGACAAAGAAGAAAATCACCTTGGGCAGCTCAGCGGGTGGGGGGCACATCCACGAAGGGGGAAAACTGCTCATGCAGTGCCACGGGGGCTGTAACCTCAAACGGGGCGTTGACCATCTCAGTAGTGGCCGTGAGCGTATCTGGGGTAGGCTCGGTGGCTGCCTCCATCTTCTTGGAGCTCTCTGTCTCATGGGGATCAGCCTCTCGCGTCTGCTCCAATATCGGCAGATCTTTGCCTGGTTCTCCATTGTCCATCATGAAACTGACGAATACTAGGAGAGCACTGAAAGGAAAACACAATCGCAATGACAATGAAACAAAAAAGAGAGTGAGGATCGGTTACTGCTTTGCAAAAGTTCTTTTTTTTTCCTGAACGAAAATATACCAATATCACGGTCTGCTTACCTTCCCTTCATTGGGAAAGAAGAACAGTGGCAGATGCGAGTGTTGCCTTTCTTGAAGACGGTGAAGGAGAAGGGGATTCAGCGAATAGTGAAATGATGGTTGCTTTGTCCGTCAAACTTAGACTGCGGGGAGGTGGGGTTTTGTGATACGATGGCTCGTTACTGCCGCTCTACGACCGGGGTGACTCTCCGCCTGCATACTGCCTTCTAATTTGGTGGATGTCATTTGGGCCCACGCGCTGCATGGCCCGCATGTCGGTGAACAAAAGTATAAATGACATTCACTAGAGGGAGACGTTTCGATGACCTAGGAGGAGCCAGAAGCGGTAGTGTATCCACTGTACTAGTAGCAACTGCTTTTCTGGGTAGCTGTAGAGTGTCTCCACTGTACTAGTAGTAATTGTTTCTGTGGGCCCAAGACAAAACAGCCCATCCACCCTAGTAAATAGTAAAATCAATTCAAAAGCCCATATATTTACTTAATGAGAGACTCTACCCACACCCAACACACACACACACACCCCCAAAAAAACCATGGGTGCTCTTCTTCCTCCTCACTCCCACCCACCTCACGTCAGTTCGCTCCACTCATGCCCCCAAATTCCTCACCTCACTCCTACAGAAAACCCCAGCTCCCCTTCTTCCTCACTACTACAGGAAAACCCCAGCTCCCCTTCTTCTTCACTCGCACTACAACTATGCTCGTCATTTGTTACTCTGCTCAAATCCGTGAGTGCGGCACGACGCCCTCGAGGAAAATGGAGTCGGATGACCCCAGCACCAAGAAGATGAGGCTCCCTCCAGCAACGACACCTGTTATAGATCCCGCACCCGACAGCGCGGGGAGAAGCGGCGACCCTGCCCCCACCGGATCCTAGGAACCCGTAGAATCTCGGGCGGACCGCATCAGCGATCTCCCGGACGCCGTCCTTGGGGAGATCATCTCGCTTCTCCCCACCAAGAATTGCTACCGCACACAAGTCCTCTCAATTCGATGACGCCCTCTATGGCGTGTCGTGCCCCTTAATCTCAACGGTCGTCAGCTATCTCTCTTCAATGATTTTTAAATCCCCAAAGCCATCATCTCCTCCCACCAGGGCTTCGTTTAAAGCCTCTGCATCCTGTCATGCTACCTGAGCAAGCATACCATGCCCTGCATGGTGGATGCCTGGCTAAAATCCCTGAATTCACAGAACTACAATTGCTTGAGTTCTACTATTCCCCTAGAAATCACCTACCACATACCGAACGCCATGTACTTGTGCCCGCAACACCGATGTCCATCTCGCGGTTTTCCTCCTCTCTCCACACCGCCACCTTTGCCTGTCCTACCTACCAGACAGTCTGGTACTAAACCTTTAAATCCCATTTCTCAAGAAACTTTCACTTGTACGGGTTCGTATATCGGAGGCCTCATTGCACAGCATCATCCACTCCAGTTGCCCTGCCCTGGAGTGCTTGGTGCTTGTTTTCATAGTTAGAATCGGTTGTCTCCAAATAAAGTCGCCTAACCTTGTAAGAATTGGAATTTCTTTTGACGGAAGGCAGCTCATCATCCAAGATGCCCCTTCACTTCAAACGTTGATCCTTGATTCTAGTTATTCACTGTTGCAAATAATCGTCCTCTCTGCACCTAAACTGGAGACCTTGGGTGTAATACATGATCTCTATGCTCATTTCAATATGGTGTTTGGATCCATAGTTCTTCAGGTACTTTATATTATCATGTACACTTGTAGCCATAAGCTGCATTTTAAATTTCTGCGCATAAGTTATATATTATCTTGGAGTACACATTTTGTACTAATATTATGTTCTATGCTTAATGAAGAGTTTCTCCATGGATGGCCTATCAATGGTGTTGGATTCTGTCAAGATCTTATATATCCAAATGAATAGTTTTGATCTGAACAAGATTATTAGCTTGCTGCAATGCTTTCCATGTCTGGAGAAGTTGTATATAAAGGTGATAATTTCACGCACATTGGAAGCCCGCATATAGTGTACTAGAATTAACCGTTCAGTTGTTGCTCTTTCGACACTCTTTTTTTAGACCTTAACTATTTTCAATCTTCATGTCTATTTAGGCAACAGGATAGGGTAAGAAAGTTATAACCAATCGGTGGATTCGTAAAGACCGGGATTTTCTCACTTCTCATGAGATTCGATTGAAGACAATAACGCTAGAATGATATGTAGCCAACCATGCAAACACTAGATTTGTCACATTCTTCCTGCTGAATTTGAGGTTACTATTATCCATCAAGCTTAAGTTCATTAGCAGCATGGTTTTGATGGATGGGTATGTCGAAGAACAAAAAAAGGAGTTTCAGGTGGGCAAAAGAACTTCTGAACGTGTCGGGCTTCTATTTGCAACATATTGTGGTTATAATCTAGTAAATTTTACGACCCATGATGTTCATTCTATGGATCTGACCGATCCATTTGACTGTGACTGCCAAAATAGTGCTGGAGTTAGATGTTGTTGCCCGTTTCAACCTGGGTTTTGTGTAAACCTAATGAACAATTAACCCTCGTGCTTTTGTACAGTTTGTAAGTTGGAGTTAGATGTTCTTGCCCTTTTCAACTCGGCTGTGACTGTCATATTTTCTTTGAAACAAGGCAAATGGCTTGCCATTCGTTTAATTTAGAGTGAAATATTGTAACAAATCACAACCAAGGGAAATAACATCACTCTCGCCGCTGCTTGAGCCACTGTGCATTACAGAAGCCAAGTGATTAGCCCCCACCAGCACCCACAAACTTATTTCGAACTAGCACATCAAATGGGCTATAAATTTTCATAGGAAAGGCTGCATGACCGTGACAGATTTGGATTCTGACATTTGGGACCCACGAGGAAATAGCTATCCAAGGTGGTGTCGACATAGTAGCCAGTCAACAAACGATTCTGCCAACCAGCCGTTGGATTGACATTTAACATCTGTCGTGTATCTTCTATCTCTTGTCTTCTTCTTCCTCCAGCCGCCCAAACCAAACCACCCCGTCAGCTCCGCCTGCCCCGCCTCCCATGGCTGGCTGCGCCTCCGCCACCCTACCGTATCCTCCAACATTGGCTAATTCCTCCCTCAATTCCCCCACATGTCCTGTTATTCTCCGGTGACGTCAGCCCCAACATGCACCCGCACCTGAATCAGTCAACCCTCGTACTCCCCTCCGCTTGCGACTGGACCAGCGCATCTTCCACGGCTCCTGTTCATTCCATCCGAGGCCTCGTCGTCGTCTTCTGCCTTGGTTCGCTCGCCATGCACGGTGCGCCGCCCTCTTGCATTGTCAACGTCGTCAACAACCGAGAGGAACAAGGAGATGACTGTACGTGGAGAGGATGACAGTAGGGACCCACCAGGGTCATGGCAATACGCAAGCAAGTGTGTCGTTATTACAAGCCCAAAAAAATGGTTCCTCCTAATGGTTGGACATCTGGAGCTCACGCCATTGTCAACGTAGTTAATAAACGAGAGAATTACACTACAAGTGGCTGACACCAGGGACCCAGCAGGTCGTGCATTTTTTTAGGAACAAGCAGTTGTTACTTATACTAGTTTTCGCGACGGATCAGGGTAACAGCGGGGCTTTGCAGGGGCTGTAGCCCGTCTAGCCAGGGTTTTATTTATGTTTAACACATCATGAGCCCAGTTGTATTTTTTTTCTTGCTGAAAATGGCTAGCCCAGTTCTATTTTTTAAAAGAAATACCCAAACAAGACCTACTTGCTTTATCAACCCTGTTGGGTTGCAAATCTTTCAAGATGAGGAGAGTTTTATTTGGTTTGCCCAGAAATGGGTTGTACATTTTTAAAACACATCAAACCAGGAATTAGTTTCAATTTTTTTGATTACAAGATTTTAAATTTCATTGATTTTTATGCATGGACAATTATTTGGATTTTATATTTATTAAATTATTGTTTCAAAATAGTTTGAATGTGAATCTATATTTCGGGATTAAAAACAGTTGACCGCACCGAAATATGCAAAATTTCGTATAATTTTTAACAGTGGCCACAATATGGGGTGTAATGCTAACAAAAAGAAGATGGACTCCAAAATAATTCTTAAGAATTAGCAAATGGGATGTACATTATTAGAAATAATGGCAGATGGGTTGTATGCTGTTTTCCATAGATTTGAGGCTGACTTGTGCGCCTACTACAGGTTGACGCGTATGCTTTCCTAAAAAAAGGTTGACGCACACGCAACGCCGTGTCAACTTAGTCAACACAAGAGAGCAGTGACTGTTGGATGTCCATCCAACGGCCGTTGTGCTTCTTCAATCTCCGCTCTTCCTGCTCCAGCCGCTCAAACAAGAGTCGGCGGGACCGCCTGCTCCCTCCTCCCGCGGCCGGCTACGCTGCGGCGCAGGCCTCATCGCCCCACCGTACTCCCATCGCTGACCTAGCCATCCCTCTACTCACCCACACCTGCTGTTATTCGCCGGGGACGGCAGAAGAACCAGTAAACCCTCATACCCCCCTCCATGTGGGAAGCATCTGCCGAGTCTTCCCTAGCTCCATACCATTCCCTTCCTAGGCCTCGCCGTCGACCACCGCCCGGGTGCTCTCGGCGCGGCCTGGTCAACGTGGTCAATGAACGACATCCATCGGAAGTGGATTGTACGTGGAGAGGCTGACAGCTGGGTCCAGGCCGCACGCAAGGAAGTGCCTCCTTATTACGCGCAAAATAATGATTCCTCCACCTGACAGCTAGGACCCACCGGAAGGGCCTCTGTATTTCATGAGAAAAACATTCCCCCCACTGACATGTCGGACCCACCAGCTATATCTTTGCATGCAAGGAAGTGCCTCCTTATTACGCAAAAAATGAATACCCCCTGCTAGCTGGGACCCACCATAGTGGGAGGATGACTTGTGGGCCTAGTAAGTTGACGGGAATGGAGGGCTTTGTCAACTTAGTCAATATGAATGATTCTAGTTCCAGTGACCCTACGATGTCCATCCAACGGCCGTAGTGCTTCTTCAACCTCTGGTCTTCTTGCTCCAGCCGCCCAAACCAGCGTCAGTCGTGCCGCATGCTCCTGCCTCCCGTGGCCGGCTATGATGCCGGGAGGCCTCACCGCCCCCTACTATTCCCACCGCTGGCCAGGCCATCCCTCTACTCACCCACACCTGCTGTTATTCTGCGGCGACGGAAGCCTCACACCGCAGCCGAACCAGTGAACCCTCGTACTCCTCTCCGCGTGGGTACCTACTACCGCGTCTTCCCCGGCTTCGCGTCGTCCCCTTCCTAGGCATCGCCGTCGTCCACCGCCCTGGTGCTCTCGGTGAGGCGTGGTCAACATGGTCAAGGAACGACTTCCATCGGAAGAGTACTGTACATGGAGAGGCTGACAACTGGGTCCACGGCAGCCGCAAGGAATTGGCTCCTTATTACGCGCAAAATATTTATTCCTCCACCTGACAGCAGGGACCCACCGAACGAGCCACTGTATTTCATGAAAAACGTTTTCCTCCTGACTGCTGTGAAGGAAGGAAGTGCGTATTCGCACGCAAGGAAGTGCGGCCATATTACGGGCAAAAAAAACGATTCGCCCCCCTGACTGTTGGGACCCACCAGCTACATCTTCGCATGCAAGGAAGTGCCTGACAGTCGGGATCCACCTGATTGAAGCGTGCGTAGCATTGTCATTCTGGTCGCAAACGTGTATGTACATACTGGTCGATGTAGAGGCGCACACGTGTCATAGTAGAGGCGCACACGTAGCATGTACACGTACGTACAGCGGCCATGTGCAAGAAAGAAAAGACGGCCATGTACGTACATACAGGCGGGGTCTTGATACGTCTCCAACGTATCTATAATTTTTTATTGTTCCATGCTATTATATTACCCCTTTTGGATATTTATGGGCTTTATTTTACACATTTATATCATATTTGGGACTAACCTACTAACCGGAAGCCCAGCCCATATTGTTGTTTTTTTGCCTATTTCACTATTTCAAAGAAAAGGAATATCAAACGGAGTCCAAACGGAATGAAACCTTCGGGAGCGTGATTTTTGGAACAATTCTGATCCGGAGAGCTTAGAGTGCAAGTCAAGAAGCTCCCGAGGGCCCCACAAGATAGGGGGGCGCCCCCCTGTAGGGCATTAGAGCATTGTCCTCGTGAGGAAAGGATGATGAAGGCTATGATTCCCCCACAAGTCGGGATGAGGCTTCGGACTTTACAAAAAGAAAAAGGGAAAAAATGAGAAAGGCCAGGAAAAAAAAGGAAAGGCCAAAGATAAAAGAAAAAGAAGAAAAAAATAAAATGAGAGAAAAAGAGAGAAGGGACAATGCTACTATCTCTTTTTCCACACTTGTGCTTCAAAATAGCACCATGATCTTCATGATAGAGAGTCTCATATGTTGTCACTTTCATATACTAGTGGGAATTTTTCATTATAGAACTTGGCTTGTATATTCCAATGATGGGCTTCCTCAAAAGTGCCCTAGGTCTTCATGAGCAAGCGAGTTGGATGCACACCCACTTAGTTCCTTTTGTTGAGCTTTCATATATTTATAGCTCTAGTGCATTCGTTGCATGGCAATCCCTACTCACTCACATTGATATCTATTAATGGGCATCTCCATAGCCCGTTGATACGCCTAGTTGATGCGAGACTATCTTCTCCTTTTTGTCTTCTCCACAACCACCATTCTATTCCACATATAGTGCTATGTCCATGGCTCACGCTCATGTATTGCGTGAAAGTTGGAAGAGTTTGAGATTATTAAAATATGAAACAATTGCTTGGCTTGTCATCGGGGTTGTGCATGATTAAATACTTTGTGTGATGAAGATAGAGCAACAACCAGACTATATGATTTTGTAGGGATAACTTTCTTTAGCCATGTTATTTTGAGAAGACATGATTACTTTGATTAGTATGCTTGAAGTATTACTATTTCTTATGTCCATATGAACTTTTATTTTGTATTCATTTGGATCTGAACATTCATGCCACAATAAAGAAAACTACATTATGAATTATGCTAGGTAGAATTCCACATCAAAAAATCTCTTTTTATCATTTACCTACTCGAGGACGAGCAGGAATTAATCGTGGGGATGCTTGATACGTCTCCAGCGTATCTATAATTTTTGATTATTCCATGCTATTATATTACCCCTTTTGGATGTTTATGGGCTTTATATTACACATTTATATCATTTTTGGGACTAACCTACTAACCGGAGGCCCAGCCCATATTGCTGTTTTTTTGCCTATTTCAGTATTTCGAAGAAAAGGAATATCAAACGGAGTCCAAATGGAATGAAACATTTGGGAGCGTGATTTTTGGAACAAATCTGATCTGAAGAGCTTGGAGTGCAAGTCAAGAAGCTCCCGAGGGCCCCACGAGATAGGGGGCCACGCCCCCTATCTCGTGGGCCCCTCGGGCGGCCACCGACGTACTTCTTCCTCCTATATATACCTACGTACCCCGAAAACATCCAGGAGCACCACGAAACACAATTTCCACCGCCGTAACCTTCTGTATCCGCGAGATCTCATCTTGGAGCCTTCACCGGCACTCTGCCCGAGGGGGAATCAACCACGGAGGGCTTCTACATCAACATCCTTTCCCCTCCGATGAGTTGTGAGCAGTTTACCAAAGACCTACGGGTCCATAGTTATTAGCTAGATGGCTTCTTCTCTCTTTTTGGATCTCAATACAATGTTCTCCCCCTCTCTTGTGGAGATCTATTCGATGTAATCTCTTTTGGCGGTGTGTTTATCGAGATCCTATGAATTGTGGGTTTATGATCAAGTTTATCTATGAATAATATTTGAATCTTCTCTGAATTCTTTTATGTATGAGTGAGTTATCTTTGCAAGTCTCTTCGAATTATCAGTTTGGTTTGGCCTACTAGATTGGTTCTTCTTACCATGGGAGAAGTGCTTAGCTTTGGGTTCAATCTTGCGGTATTCTTACCCAGTGACAGAAAGGGTTGCAAAACACGTATTGTATTGTTGCCATCGAGGATAACAAGATGGGGTTTATATCATATTGCATGAGTTTATCCCTCTACATCATGTCATCTTGCTTAATGTGTTACTCTGTTCTTATGAACTTAATACTCTAGATGCATGCTGGATAACGGTCGATGTGTGGAATAATAGTAGTAGATGCAGGCAGGAGTCGGTCTACTTGTTTTGGACGTGATGCCTATATACATGATCATGCCTAGATAATCTCATAACTATGCGCTTTTCTATCAATTGCTCGACAATAATTTGTTCACCCACCGTAATACTTATGCTATCTTGAGAGAAGCCTCTAGTGAAACCTATGGGCCCCGGGTCTATTTCTTATCATATTTGCTTTCAATCTACTTTTATTTGCATCTTTACTTTTTGCATCTATCTTATAGAATACCAAAAATATATTTATCTTATCATTCTATCCTTATTAGATCTCACTTCCGCAAGTGGCCGTGAAGGGATTGACAACCCCTTTATTGCATTGGTTGCGAGTTCTCAGTTTGTTTGTGTAGGTGCGTGGGACTTTTGAGGAGCCTCCTACTGGATTGATACCTTGGTTCTCAAAACTGAGGGAAATACTTACGCTACACTTTGCTGCATCACCCTCTCCTCTTCGAGGAAAACCAACGCAAGCTCAAGACATAGCAGGTCTCGAACGCCTACTCGCACATACATACGGACAGGGCTCGTGTACATGGCTGGGTCAGAACGGAGAAACTGCGTCGTCATCGTGTTCATTGGGAGCCAACCGGCTGGGTCGGAACAAAATGCGTCGTCGTGTTCATCGGGAGGGCTTGGGCGGAACAGCCGATGGAAACGAGGCATGGCGTACCACAGAACAGAGGAAACGACCTTGTGTTCGACCGGCCACGGTCGAAACGGGATCCTGTTCATCGAGAGGGGTCTGGCGTACCACAAAACGGAGGAAACAGACTTCTGTTGGACCTCCTACGGTCGAAATGGGGTCCTGTTGATCGGGAGGGGTGTGGTGTACCGCAAAACGGAGGAAACGGACTTGTGTTGGAGCGCTAGGGTCGAAACGGGGGTCCTGTTCATCAAGAGGGGTGTGGCGTACCGCAAAACTGGACTCCACGGGATAATGTTCATCTCCACCATCGACCTTCTCCAGCCTCCACTGACTATTGTTCATCCACCGTCGACCTCCTCCAGCCTCCATCTGCGACTATTCATCCACGGGTTCCTGTTCATCTAGCCTCCACCGCGCGCTCCTCCACTGTCTACTGTTCAACCATCCCTCTCCACGGGGTCCTGTTCAACCACCCCTCCACGGGCTACTGTTCATCCAGCCCTCCACCAGTTGTTGTTCATCCAGCCCTCCACGGGGGTCCTGTTCATCCATCCCTCCACGGGGTCCTGTTCATCCATGGCCAACCAGCTCGATCGATCGGGGTCCTGTTCATCCAACCCCCATCGGGAACTGTTCATCCAAACGCCCCAGCAACGCTTACTATTCATCTAGAGGCAGCATCGATCGGCTTCAGTTAGCAGCAGTAGCGAAGGAATTGCCTGATCGCTCGGGTTCAGTAATGCCTAGCCTGCAATGCAATCACTCAGATTCAGTTAGGCGACACCTCGCTCGGGTTAAGTTAGAGCCCAACGCCTCGCACCCACACGTGTACGTGTACGAGAGAAACGCGCATCGCTCGGCCCCTGACCACCAACCGTAACTAGGAACTCCCAGATATTGTCCTCGTCCTTGCTTCTACCATGGTTTTTTCCGTCATGGACGGCCCAAAGAATGTCATGCAGTTGCATCTCCGGCCAGCCCAGGATGAAAAGCCCATTTTTTGTCATGATTTTTTGTCATAGAAGTAGGAGCCCACCACATCTATGATGATACCGGGTTTTGTCACAATTATCGTCATAGAAGTGTCATAAGTATGATAGGAAAAAAATTCGTTCGGCCCAAAATGTCACGGATGTTTTTTTTGTAGTGGTGATTTGGGTAAGCATGCTTTGCAGTCAGTGGAGAAGTTCTTTCCTCTGAGCCATATTTCCTCCAAAAGCATTGCCTCGGATATTTCTTGATTTGTTGCACCACGATCATTGGCATAGATAAGATGCTCAAGTAAAAAATTGGCATGCTTGCAAAAACAGATTTGATCAACCCAAGTTTGTCTCCGGAAGAGAGCAAAGTGGAGCATCCATGTAGCCTTGTTTCAATTCTCTTGAGAAGAGGCAAAAAGTCAACCACCTTGGATTTGTCAATACTCAGTGGCATCCCTAAATAAGGTAGAGGTAGAGATCCTGTTTGACATCCCATAAGAGTAGATATGCCTGCATCTTGTGGTCAGGAGTATTAATAGCAATCTTGGTGGATTTGGCATAGTTAACTCTTAGACCAGTGTAGTTGGTAAAGTTTAGTAGCAGATTTTTGACATGAAGTAGCTGGTTGGTGGCAGTTGGAATCACAAGCACGGTATCATCTGCATATTGAATAATTGGGATGGGCAAGCTGCATGCTTGAGTGGGGATTCAATTAGGGAGTTATGCATAGCATCATTTATCATAGTTTGGAGAAGGACTGCTGCAATCACAAAGATCAAAGGGGAAAGTGGGTCCCCTTGTCTTACTCCACTTCTACAAAGGAATTGCTTGCTAGGCACTCCATTAAGAAGGACAGAGGAGTAGCCAGTGTTGTAGATTTGTTTGATCCAGTTGATCCAATTTCTGACGAAAACATTTATCTCTCGGAGTCTCAAGGATTGTATCATGGTTGAGAAGATCAAATGATTTTTGAAAATCAAGCTTGAGTAGAAGAATCTCTTAATTGGATTGATTGCATTGGTGTAAGTATTCATATGCTCATGTTAGACAGGTTGCAAAGAGTCATTCTCAGATTTCTTTGCCTTTACCCCCCCCCCCCCCAGCTATCAATTCTAGAGATGTTAATATTGAAAATAAACTTATGAAAATGCAACTAAAGAACTGCATCTCTGCAGAATAAGTCAGAAAAGCATTAGAAGCAAAAAATCTCAAATACAACCATATTCTCCAAGATGCTTGCAAGAAGGTAGGAAAAGGCTGAACTTCAACTAGTCGCTTACAAGGAACTCATCTCCGACAAACCAGCAATACAATAAGGAGAATGAGGGTCTTCTTGCAAAAACGAAGAAAGCCATGATTTCCAATGATGAGCTTAAAAGGCAGATTGACAAGCCGATGGAGATCAATGACGACAAAAAGAAGCGTCACGAAATAGAGTTGGAGAAATTGAATCCAATCCAAGGTCTCAGAGTTGCATCGTCTAAGGAACACGGTATTCTCTCTTGTACTGTGTTGGGCGTGGGGGCAGTTTGTTTATGAGCGAGAAATCAAAGGGTTTTGTGGGCTCTTTCTTTGGACTGCAGTTGGGGGACTCGTGGATCAGCCCCTTGTCCCGCGTCAAGCTTGTTGCTCTTGTGGTGGTTCTAGAAGGAAGCATGAAGAGTAGTTTCTTCCATCTATCAAAAAGTACAATAGACACTACTTTTTATGGATCAAATTCAATACAATTACATGAATGTTATTATTCCTCCAATTGATTTCAATTCGGTTTGTTCAAACTCTTTAAATGTCCAATCTCCACATGTAGTTTGTGTTGAATTTTTAGCCGACTAGATTTCTGAGCCTTCATTTCAGTTACTGGGCATTCAATCGTGTGATGTGATGACTATATGACTTCACCGTAATTTGGTTTTTATATTTATTTTTTGTATTTTGGTTTTTCTATGTAGAGGAAAGTTATATCATTTCTCTTCTAACCCTATAACTTATTGGCTACTGCTTATAGTTTTAGGTTGTACCAAAGTTGTAGGTTTTATTTTGTTGTACTTAACTTGAATTATTATTGGATTGTTTCCATGTTAGCTGGTATTTTGTTATGATTCATTCTTGTTCTTCTATACTTACTGTTTCTCAGTGCATAGTTTCTTACAATTCAAAAACAAGAGTTTTAGTTTATATTTTCTGTTAGCGGTTAAGTTATACTTACTAAACTTGTACTAAATCAATGACATTTATTTCAGGACAATGGAGTACTACCTCCGTCCCATAATGTAAGACATTTTTTCACACTCAAAAAACGTCTTACATTATGGGACGGAGGGAGTAGTTTATAGTTGTTGTATATAACTTTTTTGCGAATGTATATAACTTGATGTAATTTTGTCATTCTTTGCATATTAATATGGGTTTTTATGATTAAAAAATTGACTAATAGTGAATTTGTTTTTAGTCAAATGCCACCTATTGTTTTTATTGGCTGATTTTTTATTGAAGGTAATTTCCTTTTTTAGTCAAATGCCAAAGACACATTCGCCAAATTCACGAAAAAGAAGCTACACCATTTTTCCGTGTTGGTCCAACACATTTGAACCTGCAAACCAACATGTGGTTGGATGGTTAGCGGGACAATGATTTGACATTGGTGCTTGCGTTATTGGTGTATTTATTTCAGTCTCCGGAGATGTCCGCTTAGTGGGAGGAGACGCTCCCGTCGACTGCGAGATGCCGATGGTGACTTCGTAAAATCTCAAGATACTATGCTGCCTAAATCTCCTGGAGGTGATCATAGGTAGTGGATAGGGTATGCATGGTGCTTTCAGGGGTGACTGTATGCTTGTGTATGTGAATGACTTCGGTTGTACTGTGTTAAAACATACACACACACGCACACATTTGAACCTAAGTAGTTGTTGGTTTTCTTCTTGCCATCCAATTTTTTTTCTAAAAGGGGGGACTCCCCGGCCTCTGCATCAGAATGATGCATACAGCCACATTTATAAATAAAATAGGTTCAAGAAGGTCTTAAAGTCGTGAAACAAAATAAAGGCTAGCTCACAGAGAGCCTCAACGCCAAAAATAAAAAGGCCATAGAGCCCCAACCAGCTGGCAAAATAAAGATAGGAAAACTAATCGCCTATCCTATTACATGACCGCCATCCAAACCGGTTGAAGATATCCCGCGCTACCATCTCCCACTTGACAGATCCAGTAACCAAACGCTCCCTGGCCTCCGTCGGAGTGAGTAAGGACCACATACGGATCAGCGCCGTAGCTCGAAATAAAACCTACAAAAAAATGAATAGTTGTTGTTCTGTTAAAAGCCAAATCATTTCTACAATTCCAAATTGCCCATAACAACGCACATACTCCTACACGAATGTGTCTAGCTGTATCGGACTCTATCCCATCACGCCACGTTCCAAATAACGTACCGACTGAACTCGGAGGAGTAATGTTAAAGGCAATTTGCACGGTGCGCCACAAAATTCTCACCAACGGGCACTCAAAGAAGAGGTGCTTAATGGTCTCGTCCCGATCACAGAAACACACCTAGTAGATCCTGTCCAATTGCGCTTAACCAAGTTGTCCTTTGTTAAAATGACTTTTTTATGTACAAACCACATAAACACCTTAATTTTCAAAGGAACTTTTACTTTCCAAACATGTTTGGAACTAGGAATGACACTCGAGTTAATGGCATCGATGTACATCGACTTAACCGTAAAGTGTCCAGACCTAGTAAGTTTCCAACACAACTGATCGGGCTGATGAGCTAGCTGAACCTCCATCAGTCTACTCACCAAATGAAGCCATGCTTCCCATCTATCACCAACAAGCACCGTCCGAAACTGGATATTAAGGGGAATGGACTGCATAACCGTTGCAACTAGTGCATCACGTCGTTGAACAATACAATACAGGGACGGGTACTGGAGCACCAATGGTGTATCACCAAGCCAAGTATCCTCCCAGAAACGGGTATTGTTGCCATCACCGACAATAAACTTTGTTCTATTAAAGAAGGCTGCCTTAACTCTCATAAGCCCCTTACAAAACGGCGAATCAGTTGGACTGCAGATACTTGTTACAGAGAATCTGCGCCCATGTTGCGTCAGTCTCAACTGATAGCTTATACAACCACTTACTGAGCAGGCATCTGTTCTTGACCTCAAGATTCTCAATACCCAGACCCCCTTGGTCCTTTGGTCTACAAATGATATCCCACTTGGCGAGTCGATACTTTCTCTTTAGCTCATCACTCTGCCAAAAAATCTTGATCGGTAGAAGTCCAGCCTTTTCCTAACCCCAACTGGAACTTCAAAGAAAGATAGTAGGTACATCGGCATACTCGTGAGCACCGAATTAATAAGAATCAACCGGCCTCCATAAGACATAAGTTTGCCCTTCCAGCAACTAAGTTTCTTCTCGATCCGATCTTTGATGCATTTCCACTCTCTGTTTGTTAGCTTACGATGGTGAATGGGTATACCTAGGTAAGTGAAAGGTAAAGCCCCTAATTCACATCCAAACAATTTCCTATAAGCCTCTTGTTCCTCCTTGGCTCTACCAAAGCAGAACAACTCGCTTTTATGAAAGTTAATCTTTAATCCGGTCAATTGCTCAAATAAGCATAACACCAGCTTCATATTTCTCGCTTTTGCCAAGTCATGCTCCATCAGTGTACTATAGAATGGACACACCTTCATCAACTAGGTGAGGCACCAAGCCACCCACCTGACCGGCCTCCTTTGCCCTACCTATGAGAATTGCCAAAATGTCAACCAAAATATTGAACAAAATAGGGGACATTGGATCACCTTGCCTCAGGCCTTTGTGTGTCTGAAAATAATGACCTATATCGTCATTCACTTTAATTCCAACACTCCTTTTTTGCGTCAAGGATTCTACCTAGCGTCACCAAGCTTCATCAAAACCCTTTATGCGTAAGGCCTGTTGAAGGAAGGGACATTTGACTTTGTCATACGCTTTCTCGAAATCCACTTTGAAAACAACCCCATCCAGCTTTTTCGTGTGGATTTCATGGAGCGTTTCATGAAGGACCACAACCCCTTCAAGGATGTTCCTTTCCGGCATGAAAGCAGTTTGGGTAGGCTGCACCACAGCATGCGCGATCTGTGTGAGCCTATTAGTCCCGACCTTGGTGAAAATTTTGAAACTAACATTAAGAAGACAGATGGGCCTGAATTGCTCAATTCTCACAGCCTCTATTTTCTTAGGAAGAAGGGTTATCATTCCAAAATTCAGCTGAAAAAGCTGAGGTTGCCCAGAGAAGAGATAATTGAACAAAGGCAACAGATCCCCTTTAATGATATGCCAGCACTTTTTATAAAACTCCACTGGAAATCCATCGGGGCTCGGCGCCTTGTTATTTTCATTTGCGAAATGGCGTCAAACACCTGTTTCTCAGAGAAAGGAGCCGCAAGAATATCATTCTCCACCGCTGTGAATTGAGGAATATCCTCAATCCTGGACTCATCGAGAGACACATAGTTCTCTTCTGGAGGGACAAACAGCTGCTTGTAATACTCTGTAATGTACAGTTTTAGGTTTTCCTGTCCTAAAATTGTTCCTTCATCTTGCTCAAGCTGAAAGATCATCTTCTTTCTATGTTTACCATTAGCGATCATGTGAAAGAATTGAGTGTTCGCATCCCCCTAGACTACTCGCCGGACCTTGGTCCGCAACGCCCACTTCAATTCCTCTTCTCGAAGAAGTTCTTTCAGCCTCATCTCCGCGTCAAGCTTGGCATGAACCTCTGCGGCCAGTAGCACCGTGGTTTCTGCTTTTAGATCTAGGGACTGAATAAGGGAAAGGAGCCTTTCCTTTTCGACCTTATAAATCCCGCTAAGATGCTTAGCCCACCCACGCAGGAAACTCCTCAAATGCCTAATCTTATTCTGCCAGCACTGAAGCGCAGTCTTCCCTCCTGAATCCTTAGCCCACTCACTGGCCACGAGATCAAGGAAGCCTTCTCGTTCAAACCAAGCCAGCTCAAATGAGAACGCGTTTTTGTTTCCCAGGTGGGTGGCCTCACCAGAGTCCACAAATAACGGCGTGTGGTGATGACCCACAAGTGTAGGGGATCAATCGTAGTCCTTTCGATAAGTAAGAGTGTCGAACCCAACGAGGAGCAGAAGGAAATGATAAGCGGCTTTCAGTAAGGTTTTCTCTGCAAGCACTAAAATTGTAGGTAATAGATAGTTTTGTGATAAGATAAATAGTAACGAGTAACAAGTAAATAAAGTAAATAAAGTGCAGCAAGATGGCCCAATCCTTTACGTAGCAAAGGATAAGCCTGAACAATTTCTAATAATGAGAAAGGAGCTCCCGAGCACACATGGGAATTATCGTCAAGCTAGTTTTCATCACGTTCATATGATTCGCGTTCGGTACTTTGATAATTTGATATGTGGGTGGACCGGTGCTTGGGTACTGCCCTTACTTGGACAAGCATCGCACATATGATTAACCCCTATTGCAAGCATCCGCAACTACAAAAGAATTATTAAGGTAAACCTAACCACAGCATTAAACATATGGATCCAAATCAGCCCCTAACGAAGCAACCCATAAACTAGGGTTTAAGCTTTTGTCACTCTAGCAACCCATCATCTACTTATTACTTCCCAATGCCTTCCTCTAGGCCCAAATAATGGTGAAGTGTCATGTAGTCGACGTTCACATAACACCACTAGAGGAAAATATAACATACATCTCATCAAAATATCGAACGAATACCAAATTCACATGACTACTAATAGCAAGACTTCACCCATGTCCTCAGGAACAAACGTAACTACTCACAAAGCATATTCATGTTCATAATCAGAGGGGTAATAATATGCATTAAGGATCTAAACATATGATCTTCCACCAAGTAAACCAATTAGCATCAACTACAAGGAGTAATCAACACTACTAGCAACCCGCAGGTACCAATTTGTGGTTTTGATACAAGATTGGATACAAGATATGAACTAGAGTTTTGAGAGGAGATGGTGCTGGTGAAGATGTTGATGGAGATTGACCCCCTCCCGATGAGAGGATCATTGGTGATGACATTGGTGATGATTTCCCCCTCCCAGAGGGAAGTGTCCCCAGCAGAACAGCTCCGTCAGAGCCCTAGATTGGTTCCGCCAAGGTTCTACCTCGTGGCGGCGGAGTTTCGTCCCGTAAGCTTGCCCACGATTTTTTCCAAGGTAAAGGCTCTCATATAGCCGAAGATGGACACTGGAGGCCCACCAGGGGGGCCAGGAGATAGGGGGCGCGCCCTCCACTCTCCTGGATAGGGTGTGGGCCCCATGATGTATTTCTTTCGCTCAATAATTATTATTAAATCCAAAAAGATGTTTCGTGGAGTTTCAGGACTTTTGGAGCAGTGTAGAATAGGTTTCCAATGTTTGCTCCCTTTCCAGCCAGAATTCCAGCTGCCGGCATTCCCCCTCTTCATGGTAAACCTTGTAAAATAAGAGAGAATAGCCATAAGTATTGAGATATAATGTGTAACAACAGCTCATAATGCAATAAATTGATATAAAAGCATGATGCAAAATGGACGTATCAACTCCCCCAAGCTTAGACCTCGCTTGTCCTCAAGCGGAAGCCGAAATCGAAAAATATGTCCACATGTTTAGAGATAGAGGTGTCGATAAAAATAAAATACGGACATGAGGGCATCATGATCATTCTTATAACGACAACATATATAGATTTTATCATATGATTTCCTATGCTCAAGTGATAATCAATTCACAATGTCAAGTATGTTTCAAAAACTTCATTGGGAGCTAACAAACTATAATCTCAGTCATTGAAGCAATTGCAATTTATCATAACATTAGAAAGAGTCAACAATAAAGCTTTTCAGCAAATTCACATACTCAACTATCTTGTAATCTTCTATAATTGCTAACACTCACGCAATACTTGTGGTTATGGAGTTTCAGTCGGACACTGAGAAAGATAGGGGCTTATTGTGTTGCCTCTCAATGTATTCACCTTTTGGTGATGTCAACAATAATAGCCCATGCTAACTTGCATCCAATTGGATATATATATCACGATCTTTCAAACAAGAGGAGCTTGCCAAAGGATAAAATGAAAAAGGCAAAGGTGAGGATCACCTTGACTCAAGCATAAAGTAAAAACATAAAGTAAAAGATGGGCCCTTTGCATAGGGAAACAGAGGTTGTCATGTGCGTTTAGGGTTGATGCACAAAAAAGAAAGTCACTTTATATTGCCCCTTGTATGTGGACCTTTATTATGCAATCCGTCACTTTTATTACTTCCACAACAAGATCGTACAAAGCTTATTTTCTTCGCATTAATAAGTCATGCATATTTAGAGAGCAATTTTTATTGCTTGCACCGATGACAACTTACTTGAAGGATCTTACTCAATCCATAGGTAGATATGGTGGATTCTCATGGCAAAACTGGGTTTAAGGATATTTGGAAGCACAAGTAGTATCTCTACTTGGTGCAAGGAATTTGGCTAGCATGAGGGGGAAAGGCAAGCTCAACATGTTTGGAAGGTCAATGACAATATACTTTAATTGAGATGTGAGAAAACATAAACCATTACGTTGTCTTCCTTGTCCAACGTCAACTCTTTTAGCATGTCATACTTAATGAGTGCTCCCAATTATAAAAGGTGTCCAAGATAATATATTTATATGTGAACCTCTCTTTCCTTATCACTTCCTATTAATTGCAATGATGACCAAGGCTACGTTTATCAACTCTCGACAACTTTTATGCCTCATACTTTCTATATGTGAAGTCATCACTCTCCATAAGATCAATATGAGCTCTTTTCTTTTTCTTTCTACTTTCTCAAGATCATGGCAACATAGCAAAGCCCTTCACTCAACACTAATCTTTATTATAGATAGCTCACGGACTCGATTACAAAAAGAAAACACAAAGCAAAACTCAAAACTACTTCATATCAAAACTTCAATCTACTAGATCAAGATACTACTAAAATGATCGAACTAAATAAAACAGTAAAGATAGGGGTGTGATGGTGATACGATACCGGGGCACCTCCCCCAAGCTTGGCAGTTGCCAAGGGGAGTGCACATACCCATGTTATTATGTCCTCGGAGGTGATGGAGGAGGTGATGATGACGGTGGATAATCGCATATTGAGCGTAAAAGCTCCTCCAACTTGCGGATAATGCCCTTGAGTCTGGCGATATGATCCTTCAACAAAATATTCACCTGCGTGAGATACTTGTTCTGAATGCGGGCTAACTCAATTATCTTGAAAGCTTCAATCTCTGTTGGAGTAAAGAGGTTAGGTAAAGGTTGAGGGATATCTTCTTCTTTCACCGCCAGAGCTTGAACCTCCATGGCCTTCTTGATCCCTTCATCCTTATTGATCTCTTCCGGTTCTTCTCTTTTCAACTCTATCTTCAGTAGCCAAGCATCCTTTTCTTTGTTGTTGGAGGAGGATGACGTCATGATGCTCTAGATCAGAAACAGAAATAGCTCGAAACGAAAACAGAGGATATTTGCGTGATACGGTGGTCGAAACCTTCGGGAGTATATAAGATAAATTTTTACCGACCAAAATACGTAACGTGCAAGAAAACAGAGTCCGGGAGGCACACGAGGTGCCCACGAGACAGGGGGCGCGCCCAGTAGGGGGGGGCGCCCTCCACTCTCGTGGAGGCCTCGTGTCCCTTTCGGACTACCTCTTTCTTCCTAAAATTCTTAAATATTCCAAAACTGATAAAAATTGCCATTGGAGTTGTTTTGAAGTCGGTTTACTTACCGTACCACATACCTATTCCTTTTCAGAGTCTGGAACGTTCTGGAAAGTATCCCTTATGTATTCCTCAGGGGTTACAGTTTCAATAATATTAGTTTCAACATTTGATAGGATTACTTGAAATATAATGTTTAATTCTTTGACCGTTTACCACCCTTGGACTTGTGCCTCCGAAGTTGTTGATTTTTATAGCACCAGAACGATAGACCTCCTCAATAACGTAGGGACCTTCCCATTTAGAGAGAAGTTTTCCTGCAAAAAAATCTTAAACAAGAGTTGAATAATAATACATAGTCTCCTACGTTAAATTCACGCTTTTGTAT
This sequence comes from Triticum aestivum, assembly GCF_018294505.1. Lineage (NCBI taxonomy): Eukaryota > Viridiplantae > Streptophyta > Magnoliopsida > Poales > Poaceae > Triticum > Triticum aestivum. Next base: position 529,861,118 of record NC_057798.1, read on the forward strand.
CCTCTTATCATGCCAGCGTTTGACTTTTTCTTTGAATAGCTTGGCATTCTCATAAGCTTGGGCTCTCCATTCATCAAGTGAGCTAATATCAAACAACCTCTTCTCACCGGCAAGTTTGAAGTCATATTTGAGCTCTTTAATAGCCCAATATGCTTTATGTTCAAATTCGAGAGGTAAATGACACGCTTTTCCATAAACCATCTTATATGGAGACATACCCATAGGATTTTTGTATGCAGTTCTATAGGCCCATAATGCATCATCAAGTTTTTTTGACCAATTCTTTCTAGATCTATTCACAGTTTTTTACAAAATTAATTTGAGCTCTCTATTGCTCGACTCTACTTGACCACTAGACTGCGGATGATAAGGAGATGTGATTCTATGATTGACATTATACTTAGCAAGCATCTTACGGAAAGCACCATGAATAAAATGTGAACCACCATCAGTCATAAGATATCTAGGGACTCCAAACCTCGGAAAAATAATTTCTTTAAGCATTTTAATAGAAGTGTTATGATCAGCACTACTAGTTGGAATAACTTCTACCCACTTTGTAATGTAATCAACAGCAACCAAAATATGTGTATAACCATTGAGGCAGGAAAAGGTCCCATATAATCAAAGCCCCAAACATCAAACGGTTCAATAACTAGAGAATAATTCATAGGCATTTCTTGACGTCTACTAATGTTACCTACTCTTTGGCATTCATCACAAGATAAGACAAACTTACAAGCATCTTTGAAGAGAGTAGGCCAATAAAAACCAGATTGTAGTACCTTGTGTGCAGTTCTATCTCTAGCGTGGTGTCCTCCATAGGATTCAGAGTGACACTTGCGTAGGATTTATTCCTGTTCATGCTCAGGCACACAACGTCTAATAACACCATCTACTCCTTCTTTATAAAGGTGTGGGTCATCCCAGAAGTAATGTCTTAAATCATAAAAGAACTTTTTATTTTGCTGGTATGTGAAACTAGGCGGTATAAATTTAGCAACAATGTAATTAGCATAATCAGCATACCAAGGAGCAGTATGAAAAGCATTAATGACCGCTAATTGTTCATCAGGAAAGCTATCATCAATAGGCAGTGGGTCATCAAGAACATTCTCTAACCTAGACAAGTTATCTACAACAGGGTTCTCGGCTCCCTTTCTATCAATAATATGTAAATCAAATTCTTGGAGCAAGAGAACCCATCTAATGAGCCTAGGCTTAGCATCTTTCTTTTCCATAAGATATTTAATAGCAGCATGATCAGTGTGAATAGTGACTTTGGAATCAACAATATAAGGTCTAAACTTATCACATGCAAACACAACTGCTAAGAACTCTTTTTCAGTAGTAGCATAATTTCTCTGGGCTGTATCAAGAGTCTTACTAGCATACTGAATAACATTCAATTTCTTATCAACTCCTTGCCCTAGAACAGCACCTACAGCATAATCACTAGCATCGCACATAATTTCAAAAGGTAAATTCCAATCAGGTGGCTGGACAATAGGTGTAGTGATCAAAGCTTTCTTAAGTATTTCAAATGCTTCTATGCAATCATCATCAAAGACAAAAGGAATATCTTTTTACTATAAATTAGTCAGGGGCCTAGAGATTTTAGAAAAGTCCTTAATGAACCTCCTATGAAAACCGGCATGACCAAGGAAACTTCTTGTACCTTTTATGTCCTTGGGACATGGCATCTTTTCAATAGCATCAACTTTGGCTTTATCAACTTCAATACCTCTCTCGGAGATCTTATGCCCCAAAACAATGCCTTCGTTAACCATAAAGTGACACTTTTCCCAATTGAGAACGAGACTAGTGTCTTCGCATCTCTGCAAAACTTGATCAAGGTTGCTCAAAGAATCATCAAAAGAGGATCCATAAACGGAGAAATCATCCATGAATACCTCACAAATCTTTTCAAAAAAAATCAGAGAATATAGCCATCATGCATCTTTGAAAGGTAGCAGGTGCATTACATAAACCAAAAGGCATACGTCTATCAGCAAAAGTACCAAAAGGGCAAGTAAAAGTAATTTTAGATTGATCCTTCGCTGACACAGGTATTTGAGAGAAGCCAGAATAACCATCTAGAAAGCAGAAATGAGTGTGTTTGGATAGTCTTTCTAGCATTTGATCAATAAAAGGTAAAGGGTAATGATCTTTCTTAGTGACTTTATTTAACTTACGGAAATCAATTACCATCCTATAACCTGTAATAATTCTTTGCGGGATCAATTCATCTTTATCATTAGGAACAACGGTAATACCTCCCTTTTTAGGAATGCAATGGACAGGGCTTACCCGTTCACTATCAGCAACGGGATAAATAATACCTGCCTCAAGGAGTTTTAGTATCTCCTTTCTTACTACCTCTTTCATCTTAGGATTTAGTCGTCGTTGAGGATCTCTAACTGGTTTGGCATCGTCCTCCAATTTAATTTTGTGTTGGCGTAACGTGGGACTAACGCCCTTAAGATCATCCAGCGTATATCCAATAGCAGCTCGGGGCTTCTTCAGAGTTTTCAATAATCTTTCTTCTTCTTGCTCTGAAAGGTTAGCACTAATAATAACATAATATATTTTCTTTTCATCAAGATAAGTATACTTAAGATTATCAGGTAAAGGTTTGAGTTCAAACACAGGATCACCCTTGGGTGGAGGAGGATCCCCAAGAATTTCAACGGGAAGGTTATGTTTCAGCATAGGTTCCTGTTTGAGGAACACTTCATCTATTTCTCTTCTTTCCTTCATAAACATATCGTTTTCACGGTCTAGCAAGTATTGTTCTAACAAATCAGTAGGAGGCACAACAATGGAAGCAAGACCAATAATCTCATCCTTACTAGGTGGTTCCCTATCACGAGGTTGTCTATGAAACTTAGCAAAATTAAACTCATGAGACATACCATCTATGCCAACGGTGACAGTATCTTTTTACAATCAATCTTAGCACTAGCTGTATTCAAGAAGGGTCTACCAAAAATAATTGGACATAAGGCATCTTGTGGGGAAGCAAGAACAAGAAAATCAGCAGGGTATTTAACTTTCCCACACAAAACTTCAACATCCCTAACAATCCCAACAGGTTTAATGGTATCCCTATTCGCAAGCTTAATAGTAACATCAATGTCTTCTAATTCAACGAGTGCAATGTCGTGCATAATTTCTTTATATAAATCATAAGGTATATCACTAGCACTAGCACCCATATCACATAAACCATGATAGCAATGATCTCCTATTTTAACAGAAATAACAGGCATGCCTACGATAGGTCTATGTATCTTAGTATCTGGTCTAGCAATATTAGCAGTTTCATCGCGGCAATACATAACATGCCCATCTAAATCATCATCCAAGAGATCTTTAACCATAACAATACTAGGTTCAACATTGATTTGCTCAGGAGGTGTATAAGTCCTAGTATTACTCTTACGAACAACAGTCGAAGCTTTAGCATGATCCTTTATCCTAACAGGAAAAGGAGGTTTCTCAACATAAGTAGTAGGAAGAATAGGATCGCTATAGGTAATAGTCTTTTCTTCGACTGTAATAGGTGCAACTACTTTCACTTCAACAGGAGGATTATATTTAAACCACTTCTCTTTAGGTAGATCAACATGAGTAGCAAAGGATTCACAGAAAGAAGCTACTATCTCAGAGTCAAGTCCATACTTAGCGCTAAATCCACGGAAAGCATCGGTATCCATAAAAGATTTAACACAATCGAACATAGGTGTCATACCTGACTCCTTACCATCGTCGGAACCCCAATCTTCAGAGTTACATTTAATTTTTTCCAATAAGTCCCATTTGAAATCAATAGTCTTCGGCATATAAGAAACAGCACAGGAAGTATCGAGCAGGTTGCGATTATCAAGAGAAAGCCGAGCATAAAAAGTTTTGAATGATCATTTCCCGGGAGTGCTCATGATTGGGGCATGAATATAACATAGAATTGAGCCTCCCCCAAGCTTGAGCGATGCTTTATCCTTCGCGAGGCCAGAAATTATATATGTAATTACGATCACAATGAACAAGATGCATAGGATAGAACTTCTGGTGAAATTGCAACTCCAATCGCTTATAATTCCAAGATCTCGTATCATCACATAGCCTATACCATGTCAATGCATATACCTTCAAAGATAAAGGGAAGCCCTTACTTCTGACAACATCATTGGGAATACCTGCAAGCTTAAATAATCCACAAACTTCATCCACAGAGATAAGGTGTAAATCGGGATGCAATGTTCCATCTCCTGCAAATGGATTAGCTAGTAGTTTCTCTATCATACCCGAAGGAATCTCAAAATAAATATTTTCATAAAGTTCAATAGGTTGAGGATCAACTCTTTGCTCTTCTGGTCGGGGTGAAGATACCCCGAACAAGCCCCTCAAAGGATTAGTTTCCATAGTGACAAGTAACAGAAAATTTCAGCACACTATATAAATGTTTCCTTACCAAGTTCCACTCACCAAAAGCGCTACACTCCCCGGCAACGGCGCCAAAAAAGAGTCTTGATGACCCACAAGTGTAGGGGATCAATTGTAGTCCTTTCGATAAGTAAGAGTGTCGAACCCAACGAGGAGCAGAAGGAAATGATAAGCGGTTTTCAGTAAGGTTTTCTCTGCAAGCACTGAAATTGTAGGTAATAGATAGTTTTGTGATAAGATAAATAGTAACGAGTAACAAGTAAATAAAGTGCAGCAAGATGGCCCAATCCTTTACGTAGCAAAGGATAAGCCTGAACAATTTCTAATAATGAGAAAGGAGCTCCCGAGGACACATGGGAATTATCGTCAAGCTAGTTTCATCACGTTCATATGATTCGCGTTCGGTACTTTGATAATTTGATATGTGGGTGGACCGGTGCTTGGGTACTGCCCTTACTTGGACAAGCATCCCACTTATGATTAACCCCTATTGCAAGCATCCGCAACTACAAAAGAAATATTAAGGTAAACCTAACCACATCATTAAACATATGGATCCAAATCAGCCCCTAACGAAGCAACGCATAAACTAGGGTTTAAGCTTTTGTCACTCTAGCAACCCATCATCTACTTATTACTTCCCAATGCCTTCCTCTAGGCCCAAATAATGGTGAAGTGTCATGTAGTCGACGTTCACATAACACCACTAGAGGAAAAGACAACATACATCACATCAAAATATCGAACAAATACCAAATTCACATGACTACTAATAGCAAGACTTCACCCATGTCCTCGGGAACAAACATAACTACTCACAAAGCATATTCATGTTCATAATCAGAGGGGTAATAATATGCAATAAGGATCTGAACATATGATCTTCCACCAAGTAAACCAATTAGCATCAACTACAAGGAGTAATCAACACTACTAGCAACCCACAGGTACCAATTTGTGGTTTTGATACAAGATTGGATACAAGAGATGAACTAGGGTTTTGAGAGGAGATGGTGTTGGTGAAGATGTTGTTGGGGAACGTAGCAGAAATTCAAAATTTTCCTACGTGTCACCAAGATCTATCTATGGAGAAACCAGCAACGAGGGGAAGGAGAGTGCATCTACATACCCTTGTAGATCGCTAAGCGGAAGCGTTCAAGAGAACGGGGTTGAAGGAGTCGTACTCGTCATGATCCAAATCACCGGAGATCCTAGTGCCGAACGGACGGCACCTCCGCGTTCAACACATGTACAGCCCAGTGACGTCTCCCACGCCTTGATCCAGCAAGGAGAGAGGGAGAGGTTGAGGAAGACTCCGTCCAGCAGCAGCACAATGGCGTGGTGGTGATGGAGGAGCGTGGTGATCCAGCAGGGCTTCGCCAAGCACCGCGGGAGAGGAGAAGGGAGAGAGGTAGGGCTGCGCCAGGGAGAGGTCAAAACTCATCTTATGGCAGCCCCAAGACCCTCAAGTATATATAGGGGGAGAGGGGGGGGCTGCGCCCCCACCTAGGGTTCCACCCCTAGGGGTGGCGGCCAGCCCAAACCCATCTAGGGTGGCGGCCAAGGGAGGGGAGAGGGGAAACTTGCCCCCCAAGTTAGGTGGAAGCACCCCCTCCCCAAACCCTGGGCGCCTTGGGCCCTTGTGGGGGGGGGCGCACCAGCCCACCTGGGGCTGGTCTCCTCCCACACTTGGCCCATGCAGCCCTCCGGGGCCGGTGGCCCCACTTGGTGGACCCCCAGGACCCTCCCGGTGGTCCTGGTACGTTACCGATAAAACCCGAAACTTTTCCGGTGACCAAAACAGGACTTCCCATATATAAATCTTTACCTCCGGACCATTCTGGAACTCCTCGTGACGTCCGGGATCTCATCTGGGACTCCGAACAACATTCGGTAACCACATACAAACTTCCTTTATAACCCTAGCGTCATCGAACCTTAAGTGTGTAGACCCTACGGGTTCGGGAACCATGTAGACATGACCGAGATGTTCTCCGGTCAATAACCAACAGCGGGATCTGGATACCCATGTTGGCTCCCACATGTTCCACGATGATCTCATCGGATGAACCACGATGTCAAGGACTCAATCAATCCCGTATTCAATTCCCTTTGTATAGCGGTATTGTACTTGCCCGAGATTCGATCGTCGGTATGCTGATACCTTGTTCAATCTCGTTACCGGCAAGTCTCTTTACTCGTTCCGTAACACATCATCCCATGATCAGCCCCTTGGTCACATTGTGCACATTATGATGATGTCCTACCGAGTGGGCCCAGAGATACCTCTACGTCACATGGAGTGACAAATCCCAGTCTCGATTTGTGCCAACCCAACAGACACTTTCGGAGATACCTGTAGTGCACCTTTATAGCCACCCAGTTACGTTGTGACGTTTGGTACACCCAAAGCATTCCTACGATATCTGGGAGTTGCACAATCTCATGGTCTAAGGAAAAGATACTTGACATTAGAAAAGCTTTAGCATATGAACTACGATCTTTGTGTTAGGCTTAGGATTGGGTCTTGTCCATCACATCATTCTTCTAATGATGTGATCCCGTTATCAACGACATCCAATGTCCATGGTCAGGAAACCGTAACCATCTGTTGATCAACGAGCTAGTCAACTAGAGGCTTACTAGGGACATGGTGTTGTCTATGTGCCCACACATGTATCTGAGTTTCCTATCAATACAATTATAGCATGGGTAATAAACGATTATCATGAACAAGGAAATATAATAATAACTAATTTATTATTGTCTCTAGGGCATATTTCCAACAGATGTTGATGGAGATTGACCCCCTCCCGGTGAGAGGATCATTGGTGATGACGTTGGTGATGATTTCCCCCTCACGGAGGGAAGTGTCCCCGGCAGAACAGCTCCGCCAGAGCCCTAGATTGGTTCCACCAAGGTTCTGCCTCGTGGCGGCGGAGTTTCATCCCGTAAGCTTGCCCATGATTTTTTCCAAGGTAAAGGCTCTCATATAGCCGAACATGGACACCGAAGGCCCACCAGGGGGGCCAGGAGATAGGGGGCGCGCCCAGTAGGGGGGCGCGCCCTCCACTCTCCTGGAAAGGGTGTGGGCCCCCTGATGTATTTCTTTCGCTCAATAATTCTTATTAATTCCAAAAAGATGTTTCCTGGAGTTTTGGGACTTTTGGAGCAGTGTAGAATAGGTTTCCAATGTTTGCTCCCTTTCCAGCCAGAATTCCAGCTGCCGGCATTCCCTCTCTTCATGGTAAACCTTGTAAAATAAGAGAGAATGGCCATAAGTATTGAGATATAATGTGTAATAATAGCTCATAATGCAATAAATATTGATATAAAAGCATGGTGCAAAATGGACGTATCATGTGGTCAGAAATTCCATGGGACAAAGCCTGGACCGTTACTAGCGGGAACTTCTGTTCCCAATCGATACTAGCCAACACTCGATCCAACTTCTCATACGTGGGATTTGGCAGCGCGTTAGCCCAGGTGAATTTTCTACCCGAGAGCTCAATTTCTCTTAGGTCCAGACTTTCAATGATAGTATTGAACATGAACGACCATCTGCCATCAAAGTTATCATTGTTCTTATCCTCACGCGTTCTAATTATATTGAAATCACCCCCACCAGGATAGGAAGCTGCTCGGACCCGCAAATCCGAACGAGATCAGCCAAGAACTCGGGCTTGAGTTCGGGCTGTGCGGCACCATATACCGCAACCAAAGCCCAATTAAACCCATCTTCCTTCGAACGCACCCGAAACTTGACTGCAAAGTCACCCATAACCACACTTCGAACCTCTAGCGCTTCGCATCTAACGCCGAGTAAGATTCCACCCGATCTCCCTCTCGGTGGCAGGTAATGCCAATCAAAATCAATACCTCCTGACAAAGTATTTAGAAATTGTGGCGCAAAATTATCTCTACCAGTCTCCGATAGAGCGATAAAATCTAAACGATGCTCGACAGACGCCTCAGCAAGAAACCTTCTTTTAGCCAAGTCCTTAAGACCTCTGCTATTCCAAAAGATTCCTTTCATAGTTCATCATGGAATTTTTTGGCCGTACGAATCCTAGCACTCCTACGCACTGCGGAGACCGGGTACACCTTCCGTTTCCACTTGCATTTAGAGACATTTTGACTCTGCAACTGGTCCTCACAACCAGTCTTAGAATGTCTAGCCATAATCATCTCAGTAGAATCATCCTCTACTTCCGCCTCAGGAATGGGCGGCATAAGATCCACACAAAAATTGTCGAGCACCCTGACCCCCAGCGCATCAACCTCAGAATCACTCATGGGTTTAACTGCCGCAATGTTACGAATCATCTCTAAGGCCCGCTCAGCCTCTAGATCCAAAAGATCATTAATAGAATTAGAGATTTCAGTGACATTACTACCTAGTGAAACTCCTAAGTGATTTGCATTTTCAACAATCTCATCATTGGAAAAATGCAGAATAGAATTAGAAGTATTGACCGGCATACCAGTAGTGACCTCAACGTCACGGAGCTTGGCCGCCCTCATGGCGCACCGATGTTGTATGTCGTCCACATCCGGCTGAGTCTGGAGACGGCCACTCACCCGTCGCCCCTCAGACATCGGATCCTGAATCCCTCCAAACGCAATGACCTCCTCCCGAGAGATCTTGGTTGGGGTAGGGCCTCCTGCCTCACCCCAACTGCTAGGCCGGACCACCTGCACAGACTCCCCAGCAGACTCACCAGGAAGTGGAAAGGCACTCACCGTGGCCTCAGACGTCTGGCGCGCCCCGCAGGACGGAGCTGGCAGCGAGCGGGGTGAAGGGAGTGCATGGGCCGCCTGCCCTAACTCCCCACCCAGCACCAGAGAGGACACCACCACAGGCGCCGCAAGAGAAGAGGGCTCCGAGACCACCTGCCCCGATCCTTCTCCCGATGGCACAGCCGCCACCAGCAGAAAGGTAGACGCGACGGGAGAGGAGGTATCCGAGGCCACCTGCCCCAGACCCCCTCCCAACAAAGAGAAGGACACGGGTGCCACCTGCCCCGAATCCCCTACCTCAGCAGGAGAAGAGCAACCCGAGGCCTCCTGCCCCGGGACTCCTCCCGACAAACCAGCCACGAACGCCGGCGTCACGTCCTGAGGGGGTACAGCATGCTGAGCACGAGAGGGAGTGGCCACCTGCCGACTCACCTCCTCCTCTCCCCAGACCGAGGTCGACGAAGCCCCCAGAACCCCAGGAATAGTGCAGACAGTATCCTCAAACCCCAAAGCAGGCAACGTGAGCTCAAAAGCCTCCTCAGACTCCACCCGATCACTCCACAGCCTCGGGGGTGCAGAAGAGGGCTCGAAGGACCCAAATCTCAGAGTCGTCGTAGGCACCGAGGAGGGTGGGGCTGCTCCATCCCCAGTCGTCGCGGTCTCGGACCCCGGTCCCTTGGACAGCTGCCGTCCAGAGTCCTCGACCGACGGCTCCTTTGCCCCCGCGCTGCCGTCACCCTCGTGCATATCCACATCGGACTCGTGAGCCGCCGCAGCCAAAAGGCTCTCATCCTCAAACTCAATGACCAGATTATAAATCTTGCCTCGATAAGCCCACTTAACCATTTCCGGCACATACTCAATGTTCAGAATACTAACCAGAACCCGAGCAATCCCGTGAGCTCTGGTGAATGCCATATCCACACGCTCAGGCTTCCCCACCAAAATGCCCATACTGGCCACAACCCGAGCATCCTGCAACGGCGTGGAGGGGGCCTTGGAAAATTGCAACCACGCCTGAGTGAGCGGCTTACTCTGAGGCTCCATGTGCTTCCACTCATGAAACTCAAGGATGCAATCAGTTCCCGGCACCTTACACATCCCAAAACTCAACAACCTTTGCAGATCCTCCACAGAAGGAAACTCAACTCTGAACATCTTATCAGCGAGACTGACAAGGTCCCACTGGAAATCCCCAGGGGCCAGCTCCCGAAGCCTCTGCACGATCTGTGTCTCAGAGACCTCCCCTCTGGTGACCTTGACAATCCCCGTAGTCATGCTCGGGGTCTCATCAGTAACCTCTCGCTCATTCGGAGACTCGAAAAATGTTAGCTCAGCACAGTAACTCCATACATCATAAGCGACGGTGCCTAGTCTCGCAGTATCGGACAGTCCCCAGAGTCAAGTGCCAGCTTACTGCAGGTATCACATAACAGAGCCACACACTCCGCAATGAAGTGGCCCTTGTCTCCACATCGATAACAAAGCATCTTTTCCTTCCTGCGCACCCACTTGGACGCCCTATCAGACTCAGCCCTGTCCGTCATCTCCACAGACATATCGGCCATAACCTCGTTCTTCGGAACTTGAACAGTAGCAAGAGCCGACACCACCTCCATAGCGTGACCGGTCAGCACTGGCTCCTCGGCAGCCCCGTTATCTGTCATCTGCTCGACAACAACAGGTGGGGGCGGAGGACGTGGGCGGTACCGGCCCCCTCGACCGCCCCGACCACCACGATGGCCACGGTAACCTCCTCGCCGCCGATGACCCGGATCAGAAGGCCCCTCAACGAAGCCACCGGAAGGACCCAAGAACAGCCTCTAAACCGAACCATCGCTTTGCCATGCATAACCACGACCTCCACCCATGGGCGAAGAACCACGGTGCTGGCCAGCCCCATAGGCATTGTAGCCGTCATCCCCCCATTGACCCCGGGGCGCAGCCACCTACCGTTGGACTGCGACGACGGAGACAGGCGAGCAACGACGTGGGGTGGAGGAGCCGGTCTAGGCATCGGACCCGAAGGCACAGGTGGCCTTGGTGGCGCAGCCCCCCGGCCCGTAGCTGCCACCGCAACACCGCCTGGAGCCACCGACCGATGACCAGAGCCCGGTCCGCCCCTCCCGCCCGACGGCAAGGCCGGAACCGGCAGCCTCCCCACGGGCGCCCCGCTAGCACAGCGCGCCGCATCAGGGCCACCTGACCCGCGTCCTGCAGCGGCCTTGGGGAGCGGCACGCCACCACGACCAGCACCTAACGCCGGCGCCGGCAGCGCACCCCGGCCATTGCCTTGGCCCGGCGGCAGCGTGCCCCGACCATTGCCTTGGCCGGGCGGCGGTGCCCCAGAAGCCCGACTAGCCCCGTTGGGCAGAGGCGGTCGCTTCCCGGGAGGAGGCGCGCCTCCAGAACCAGCCATCGCGCCGAGAGGAGGAATGCGGCGAGCTCGGCCAGGTCCGGCAGTATGCAGGCGCGGCGCTCGACGCAGCAAAACCCTAGGGTGCAGCGACAGAGTAGGCGAAGACGATCGATACATGCATGCGCCCCTCCCCTCAGTATCGATTGGAACCAAGTCCGGCTGGGCCTCATACCCCCCAAACCTTGGCCCAATAATACCTACCGGCCCAACAGATTACGTCTCAAGTATTATACTCCATTACATGTATACATGATTAGCCAGGTTTGCTCTGCACTGAAACGTGACTCTCCACCAATTTTTTTCAGACGCAAGCGCTAATATGCACGCGCATACACTCATCCATATGAACGCACACACGCACACCCTACCCCTATGAGCACCTCCGAAAGACTGAGCCGGCATATCATCTTGAAACTTATGAAGTCACCGTAGGCATCTCGTCGTCGATGGGAACATCTCCTCCCTGATGGGATGGAGATAACACAGTCCCTCTAACCATCCAATCACAGGTTGGTTCGCGTGACTCTCCACCATTTGTCATGTGATGAGATGGAAACTCCATGTTTTTAAATAATGCCAGCACTAGTCGTGCGTGTTGGGAAACCGGGTCACCCGGGAGGAGGTGGCGGCGGTCGCGTGCAAAACGCATGGGCTAGCCCCTCCCGTTCCCCTCTTTACGTTAAGTGGGTACTTATCCCTTGACCCCCTAGTCCATATATAAAGCAACGAGGAGCCCATCATTGTAACCCCTGATCATTGATTAATAAAGCTGGTCTCCTCCATATCTCTCTTTGTCATTTACTTTCGCGTGTACGACTACTTCGTCTACGACGCTAGCTCTCACTCCGCAACCTCGGACCGGACTCGCCGGCGGAGTTGCAGAACACGTTATCAGCATGCTTCGCTCCATCAACTCTCCGTGAAGCCTGTGTCATGCCTGCATCATGCAGGCTTTCGTCGATCCCGCGGAGGTATAATATCTGATCCCCACTTTTGCAAAAATGGATTCCCCTCATTAGTACGATTCCGTTTTTGGGATTAGATTATTTTTCGGATTTGATCTACCTATGGTGCGGATTTTCCTCCTAAGAACCGAGCGGATGAACACGTCGCCGACCAATGTCGATGTTCTTGGACTAAGAGGAACTTGTTGACTGTACTATAGGGAGTCGGTACAGATCGTGATCCAGATGATCGTGATACCGCCGCAAAAGCACCAGATGTGCCGTGCGCCGTCGTTTTTCTGGATGAACGCGACGAAGATCGCATCCCGAGGCCGGCATCCAGATGCCGCCGCGCTGGCCGCGACCCTGCTGATCGCGCGTGAATGCCGCGTCCTGCTGACGCCGCCGCCGCCGTCCCGCTGGTCGACTCGTCGCGCCCTGCTGGCGCGTGCTCGTGCGCCAACCACCCCGCTGGCTGGCCTGGTAGCAGCCGCCGTCGCAAGCCGTGGCCGCTGGCCGCGCCAGTCGCGTCACGCCGTGACCGCAGGCCGCGCCAGCCGCGCCGTGCCTCTGGTCGTGTCGCGCCTTGCCCCTGGTCGCGCCGCGCCATGGGCGCGCCGTCCCGCTGGCCGCCGCCGCCGTGCGAGCTGGCCGGCCCCAGGCCGCCGCTCCCTCATGCGCGCCTGGCAGGGATGCCTGCGGGCGAGCGGCCGCCGCTGCTCGGGCGCTAGGGTTTTCCCCTAGCGTCGCTGTGGGACAGGACGGGCAACGCATGGGCCGGCCCACTGGCCGCTGGGCCCTGGTGGGCCGCAGCCGTGGAGACACTGCTAAAAAAAGGGCGTCGGCTGCAGTGTGGGATTTTTGCGGTTTAGCCCCCGTAGTTTCCAGATTTTACGCAAGTTTTATTCCTAATGTAATATTTTGCGTAGAAGCCCCTGGAACTGTCTGTTTTCACTGAAAACACGTATTTGGGCTTAAAATGCCTCGGGAATTCAATTTTTGGGCTAGTTTTCACATACGAGATGCGCTTAACATGCTATCTTTTGTAACATGATATTATTGTATGATTTTACTGCTGTAGATTAATTGTTTAGCACTCTTAATCATTTAGTAATTCATATAATAACATGTTTTAAATATTGGAATGTCTTTTTATTGAATAAGTTTATCAACATCGCTTTGTGCAAAAGATTACCTGCTGTAATCTCACGATTTTTGCATAAATCGCAGATGGCCGGAATTGTCCACAAGGAGTTTGCTGAGTTGGCCCAGACAGGGCTGAACTACCTGTCATGGTCCTCGGACTGCGAGATTTTTCTCCAGGGCAAAACCCTCCTGAGGGCGATCGGTAAGGGGGCCCAGATGGCCGCCACTGATCCCAAGTTCGAAACTGAGAATGCGCAGGCTCTGCACTTTCTCCGTCATCACCTGTCACCTACTCTGAAAGATGAGTATATGGCCGAGCGCAGTGCTTCTAGCCTTTGGACCGCTCTTAAGCAGCGGTTTGAGCGGCTGAAGTACACTGTGAAGCCACGTGCAGAGGCAGAGTGGATCCGTCTGAGGTTTGCGGACTTCAAGACGGTTGGGGAGTACAATTCGGCTCTGCATCGGATTTGTACGACTCTTGGTTGTGTGGTACTGAGATTACCGACTCCCAGAAGATTGAGAAAACTCTATCCACTTTCCACCACGACGCGGTCCAGTCCTCACGGAACTACCGCCAGGGGAACTACACGAGGTGTTCAGAGTTGATTGACGTCCTCCAGGTGGCAGAGGCGCAGGATGAGGTTCTCAAAAAGAACTTTGTCGCGCAACCACTTGGGGGGAGTTCTCGCTAGGAGGTGAACACTCTCAAAGTCCGCAAGCCTCAACAGAAGAAGAGGGGCCGCAAGGGCAAGAATAAGGGCCCTCACCCTCCTGCCCCGACTAAGCAGAACAAGCCGGGCAAGGGAGGGCAGCGGCCTCAGGACTACTTCCGTTGTGGCTCGGTGGAGCATTTCTCCCGCCAGTGCCGCGCACCACCGGAGGTCGTTGAAGCATACAAGGCTCGGAAGGCACGTGAGACGCACCTCGCCTTGGTTCAGGAGGGAGCACCACCGACGCCCATGGCGGCACCCGTGATGATCGCTATGCCCCCTGCTGCGCCCATAGAGGCGACCCCCATGGTGCCCAAAGGGCAGCTTTGGCGGTCTCTACCGATGCCCACGTCGCCATGGAGGTTGACCACATGGTCACCTCGGCGGCGGTGCCTCTAAGACGATTTCTAAGGAGGATCAGCTCACTAGTATGGAGATTGCGGCTGAAGTGGATGGCTTCTTCACCGAGTCCACTTAGCATACCTCTTTGGTTATCATGATTCTGTGATTTGATACAATAAAATTGAATAAATTCGATTTGGTTGTAAGCTCTATGAGAGCATAAACTTATTCTTTACGTTGGCGATTGGATGACATTTATTCATTTATTCCATTATTTATACATGATAGCATGTTATGTTCTGAGATGTGTGCATTTATTTTTAATGTATTTTCTTCCTCATTACATTAATTAGATGTCATATTTTAGAATGCGTGTGGCGCCCGAATGGAGGAAACGTGCCTTGCCAATACCGCCACCACTCATACCATTTTACGAGAAACTAAGTACTTTGAGTCCATTAAAAAATCTCCGGGAAGTATTATGACAATCGCCGGCTGCGGTTCTCACATAGTTGGCTCCGGACGAGCCACTATTATACTCCCTATGGGAACAACTATGATCATTAATGATGCGTTGTTGTACCCGGAGTCGACTCGTACTCTTTTGAGCTTTAGAGACATCCGCGCTAATGGTTTCCATGCTGAGACCGATGATGAAAACGGCAAGGAGTGCCTACTCATCACAAAGCGGGATGCCGGTGGTAAACATGTTATCGAAAGGCTTCCTTCGTTTGACACAGGGCTATACTACACTAAGATAGTAGCACGGCCCGTGTACACTACCCTCAAGACCGTCTTTAGAAGCTATGAACTCTTCTGCCTCTGGCATGATAGGTTAGGCCACCCCGGATTTAGGATGATGAGAAATATAATTAACAACTCGCATGGCCATAATGTTAACGTGAAGAACTTCCCGAATCCCGATGATTTTGTGTGCTCCGCATGCGCTAAGGGGAAGTTAGTAATTAGGCCATCGCCCCTCAAGGTGAGGGATGAAATCCCCGCGTTCTTGGAACGTATCCAAGGGGACATATGCGGTCCATTTCAGCCCCTCACAGGGCCGTTTTGGTACTTCATGGTGCTCATTGATGCTTCCTCTAAATGGTCCAATGTTTGCCTGCAGTCAACACGGAACCATGCCTTTGCAAAATTGATCTCACAGATCATACAAATGAGGAATAATTTCCCGGATTATCATATAAAGTCTATTCGAATGGACAACGCCGGAGAATTTACTTCAAAGGCGTTCAATGATTATTGCATGGCAATGGGTATCAAAGTTGAGCACCCGGTACCACATGTTCATACACAAAATGGACTTGCCGAGGCATTGATTAAAAGAATTAAATTCATTGCCCGACCGCTCCTTCAGGGTTGTAATTTACCAACTACATGTTGGGGCCAGACGGTGTTACACGCGGCTAATCTCATCAACTTTCGACCGTCGGCCTACAACATCCACTCTCCTGTTCAACTTGCGCAAGGGTCGGCACCGAAAATTTCCCACCTTCGTAGGTTCGGTTGCCATGTATATGTACCAATACCACCCCCTCAGCGATCGGTGATGGGCCCGCTCTGTAAGTCAGGGATATACGTTGGTTATGAGACTGTGTCCATAATCAGGTATCTGGACCCCATGACAGGTGACTGTCACATGACTCGTTTTGCTGATTGCATTTTTGACGAGGATCTTTTCCCGACTTTAGGGGGAGAGAATCAACCCCTTGATGCTAAAAGTCGAGAAATCATGTGGCAAGCCACGGGGATCCACGCTCATGACCCGCGCACTGCTGAGACTGAGAGAGAAGTCCAAAAGATAATAGATTTGCAGTCATTAGCAAATCAACTGCCTGACCACTTTAGTGACTTAAAGACTGTGACAAAATTGCATGTGCATGCATGCAATGCACGAGAAAGGGTTGAAATACCGAAGAAAAATGAAGGTATACCCTCTCCCGTCCAAAGGCCTAAAAGGACGAGAAATCCGGCTTCTCAAATCCCAAGTACTCGGGGACGCCTGACAAAAAAGGATAAGAGAGATTTATCGCAGCCTGTCACCAAAGTACCCCAAATTGAAACGGGGAGCCAGTCGAGACCTAGCACAAGTACGGAAAATTCAGTGCACGAAATTCCGGACTTAAACTTTCCCATAGGGGAAACACCCAGCGGAGATGTGAGCGCACACATCGGCGCGGGAAATCTAAAGGACCTTGCTCCCATAATGGGAAATTTGGTAGAGCAAGTGTTTGCGCCGGATGCGCTCCATGACGAAATGGCCATAAATTATATTTATACGGGGGAGTCCCTAAACCGAGCAACGGTGATTGTCGACATCAATTTTGCTACGAAAATTGCCTCAATCATAGATCTTGACCCTGAGCCTAACACGCTCGCTGATTGCAAGAAAAGGTCGGATTGGAAAGATTGGCAGCAGACAATTACTGCCAAATTATTATCTCTCAACAAAAGGAAGGTGTTCGGACCAGTTTGTCGAACTCCTCCCCACATTAGCCCTGTTGGCCATAGGTGGGTTTTTGTTCGAAAGAGAGATGAAAATAATAAGGTAGTACGGTACAAAGCAAGGCTCGTCGCTCAAGGGTTCACTCAACGAGCAGGTGTCGATTTTGAGGAGAATTATTCCCCGATCATGGATGGAGTTACCTTTAGATACTTGATCTCGATGGCAGTAAACATGGGCTTGAAAATGAAACTAATGGAGGTTGTCACTGCTTACCCTGTTCCGAACCATGATAGAGCAAACAGGGGTCTATATAGTGTTCAGCTTCAAAAGGCATTGTACGGACTCAGACAGTCTGGTAGAATGTGGTACAATCGCTTAAGTGATTTCCTTCATGAGAAGGGCTACATGAGCAATAAAGATTACCCATGTGTTTTCATACGGCGATCCCAAGATGGATTCTGTATAATCTCGGTGTACGTGGATGATTTGAACATAATCGGTACACCTGAGGATATTGAGGAAGCGAGTTCCTACCTGATGTCGGAATTCGAGATGAAGGATTTGGGTAAAACCAAGTTCTGTCTAGGTCTGCAACTTGAACATTCCCCTGATGGGATTCTAGTGCACCAGTCGGCCTACACCCAGATGGTGTTGGAAATATTTGGATTTGATAAGGCATATCCTTCTAAGACCCCGATGGTCGGGAGGTCTTTACAGCCAGACAAGGACTCGTTCAGGCCAAAGGAAGAGGGGGAGGAAACTCTGGGACCAGAATTTCCTTACCTGAGTGCAATTGGCGCACTCATGTATCTCGCAAACTGTACACGGCCAGACATTGCGTTCGCCGTCAGTTTGCTTGCGAGGTACAATTCTGAACCTACCTAAAGACATTGGAAAGGTGTCAAGGACGTCTTCCGTTACCTGCAAGGGATCAAAGATCTTGGCCCGTTTTATAAAAGGAATCAAGACTTATCTATTATAGGCTATGCCGATGCTGGGTACCTATCAGACCCGCATGATTGCAAATCGCAGACTGGATATGTTTTCCTTTGTGGTGGAACTGCGTTTTCCTGGAAATCGTCCAAGAAAACACTTGTGTCGACTTCCACAAACCACTCGGAAATCATGGCACTATTTGAAGCGTCGAAAGAGTGTGTATCGCTTCGCCGGATGATCGGCCACATCCAGTAGACATGTGGGCTGAACACCGTACAAACCCCTACCATTATCTATGAAGATAATGCTGCTTGTGTTGCACAAGTCCAGATGGGTTATGTGAAGAGTAACCTCACTAAGCATATTAGTCCCAAGTTCTTCTATGCACATGAGCTGCAGCAGTTGAATGAGGTGAAAGATTTCCATACTAAGTCTTGTGACAATCTTGCTGATATGTTCACTAAATCATTACCGGCATCAACCTTAGAGAGGTGTGTGCGTGGAATCGGTATGATGAGACTTAGAGAGATGCAAGGTTCAGGGGGGAAACTTCACAAACTCGTCGCTAAAATCTCAATCCCGATGATCGAGTACTCAACTTGATGGTTGAGTGCATTGTACTCTTTTTCCCTTGAGTGAGTTTTCCTGATGTTTCTCACACGAGGTTTTTGACGAGGCAATTCGTGCAATACAACAACGTATACTATGTGCTCTTTCTCCATATTTTTTCCCACTGGGTTTTTCGGAGTTTTGAGGCATGGATATACGGATAATTACCCAAGGGGGAGTGTTGGGAAACCGGGTTACCCGGGAGGGTGGCGGCGGCCGCGTGCAAAACGCACGGGCTAGCCCCTCCCGTTCCCCTCTTTACGTTAAGTGGGTACTTATCCCTTGACCCCCTAGTCCCTATATAAAGCAACGAGGAGCCCATCATTGTAACCCCTGATCATTGATTAATAAAGCTGGTCTCCTCCATATCTCTCCGTGTCATTTACTTTCGCGTGTACGACTACTTCGTCTACGACCCTAGCTCTCGCTCCGCAACCTCGGACCGGACTCGCCGGCGGAGTTGGGGAACAGTGCGGACTCACGCCACGTTCTATAAGTGTAAGCTTCTTGCTGCATTTTTAAAACCCTATGGTACACTTATGATTTGATTGGAGCCGTTGTACCGAACCATGATGCAAACCCTCCTCACTCACCGGGCCCATTCACTTTAGTCCGGCCGGTTGGCGTCGGAGGTCCTATCGTCCAACAATACGTCCAATCAGTCACTCGGTCCCTCTGTCATCATCATCTTTGCACGCACGGCCGAACGTGAGAGGCGCTACGACGCGCGCTGGAGTGGAAGCGAGCAACGGCACATGGACATGGTGATACATGCTGTAGTGCAGTGGCGGAGCTTGAGCCAAGATCATGGGGGGGGGGGCATGGGCTGAAGGGGGGGGCAAACATAACTATTTTCAGCTTATTTTTGGTGGAAAATAGGCCTAATACAAAGGAATATATGTGTGGTTTCTTGTGAGCTGGGGGGCCATGGCCCCTGTTGGCCCCCATGAAGCTCCGCCACTGCTGTAGTGGGCAGGCGGTGTATGTTTCATGTGCGCGGTCACGGTCGGGGCTGTTGGGTGTTGGCCGCTGAGGCGAGGGGAGGACACGCGCAGGATGAACTACGGAACGAACGGCCGACCCCTGCTTTTCCTCACCACCGCCACGGGCTTTACGTCCAGCAGATCGACTGTGGACAAGCAAGGGATTACTACTCCCTCCGTCCGAAAATACTTGTCATCAAAATGGATAAAATGAGATGTATCTAGACGTATTTTAGTTTCAGATACATCTTGTTTATGCATTTTCATGACAAGTATTTTCGAACGGAGGGTACTCACCTGAGCGAGTCTTATCTATGTTGAGACGCCGTCCTAGGTTGGCGTTTTGCCTTTCGATTTGGGCCGTTAAAAGGTACGGCGGGCAGGCGTTGGATCGGATTCGACCTGGCTTTTGCAGGCCCGTCGCGATCAGTGGAGCAAGCAATTAATACCGTGGATGTGTATACAGATTTATAACAGTGACGGGGATAAGCCAGGTAAGGCAGACGTGAAAGGTACCGTGGTGGTTCACGGGCAGGGAAGACGATAACCGCTGCAGTGGCTGTGGACGTTAATCAACAGCGTGCCGCGTGCAGCAGTCCATAGCCGTGCATGCATGTGATCCACTGGGCGGCAGCACGTAGTACCCGATCGAGCTTTCCAGTCGCTTGGAAAGCTCGTGAATTTGGGCTGCACGCCTACACCAATGCATGCGCGTCTATTTCTCGCAATTCGCAAAGTCTAGGTCACTTATCACCCTGGAGCGCAGAAAAAGGGAAACGCTCTCGTGCACTGATCTGATCGCCATCTATTTTCCATTTACCCGAAACATCCAATCCACCATGGGTTCAACGTATACAGAGATTTTCAGTTTCCCGTTTGGGTAACTTCCAGGACGACTCAGCTCAGGAGTCAGGAGCAGAGAACGTAGTACTATGATCACGCACGACTCAGTATTTTCCCGTTTCCCGGTTCAGATACAAAGAGGGAAGGGGAAGGCGCGGTGCGACGATCCCCACTGCATGATCACTACAGCCGCTCTGTCTGTTTGCCGATAGAGCGGTCAGGAATGACGGATATGGTACAGCGGAGCGCCCCACAAGTCGCTCGTTTGTTTCGTGTCGTGGGTGAGAGGGTTGGTGGGGGCTCTGAATTTCCCTTCTCATAACTAATCCACTGTAGGCTACATGATGATCGACCGGTGATGTATGGTACAGCAGTATGGTCCAAATCCATCCGTGACCGAAAACAACAAGTATCTGCTATCTCCTTTTCTTTCCCTTTGTTTTTTCCTCTCTTTTCAAACAACAGGCCTCGCTACAAGGATACCCCTATAAAGCAACACATATTCTACATCATTCATATAACTAATCCGCTGGGGACTGCATAATGATTCGACTAATGATGGTCCAAATCAACCACTAATCGAACGAGGAAAGAAGTTCATATCTCGTCGCTCTTTCTTCTTTTCTTTTTTCGTCCCTCTCTTTTGAAAGACGGGTCTATGCGTGCCCAAATGGTCCAAAAGCAATTTAGAGATGCGTTTTTCCACACCGCACTCGACCTGACCCCGTAGAAACAAAACAAAAGAGCATCTTTCTAACGAGATCGAAAACACACAAGATTACAAGGTTGGTGACCCCTAATATCTGATTCTACAATGTTTAAAGGAAAACTACTAGACTACTAGTGACATGATTCAGACGGACGCTCTTTTCTTTACACAAAATATATGTTGGCGGTAGGGGATCTCATCTGCTTCAGCTTCTCCATGGTCAAATTATTCCTTCCCTGCGGCATTAATTATATGGCTACATCCGTGAGTGCATGTGTGACTGAATAAACTATAGGTGCAAGTGCAACAAGAACCAACTTTGATCACTAGATTGGTGAGAAGAGAGGATAATGTATGTCACTAGATTGTGGGGACTTATGTAAGTCTCGCTTGACATCATCTTTCCACGCCTCTCTGCCTATTGCAAGCTATTGCGCTTGTCTAGCGAGTAGGCATCCGATAGTTGATGCACTAATTGTTGGCACAACTTTATCCCCCACTCAGAGGATGCGTTTAGAGATTCCTTGACACCGAGAAACAAGTCGCTACAAAGCTTTGTTCAACTTTTCAATGGTGCAATGTTCGAACGCATTACGAAGGGGAAAGAGGGACCGAACTATCGGACACTTTCTCTGCCAAAGTCTCAATCGTGTTGACCGTTCTATGCCCCTGGAACTTTTGTCTTGTTCCTCAGGGAAAGGATGTTGTTCTTAGAAAATCCGTTCAAATATACTCCCTCCATTCAAAAATAATTGATGTTGACTTTGAACTGAAGTAAAGACTACTTCAGTTCAAAATCGTGTCTCCTCACGTCAGTTATTCTTCGGTTCAAAATCGTGTCTCCTCAATTCAGTTATTTACAAACGGAGGGAGTATATGTTCCATGCGGGCTCTTGTGCTGGCCTCTGCAGTATGGACGGAAAAGTCGGCGTCGGCAACAGGGAGAAACGAGGGCACGTATTTAACATATTTTTTTTGACGGGATTTAACCTATCATTGGTAGTGCAAATTAAGGAAGTGGTTGCAAGGTCTGTGATCATTGACCTATCATCTCATCCAAATATAACGCTTAGGCCTCGGTCGCTATTAACTTGTTGTCCGACCACGACCAGACCATGCGGCCGGGGAGCCCGTGAAAACTGATAACTCAAGAGCAAAAGTAAAGGGAGAGAAAAGAAAGAGGCGCTCTCGGCTCTCGCTGCTGCAGCAAGTTGAGCTTGAGTGCGGCCAGGCCAGCCGCCATGCATGAGAAAGGAAAAGGTGAGCGGAGAGGGAAAGCGACCCTCGAGAATGCAAAGCTGAGTGCGTGAGAAAAGACTGTTGATAGATAGATGAGATGAATCGCGACTGCGGGTTGATCGGTTGTGATCCCAGCTCGCTTATTAGCACTACGTACCCTTTTTCCTTTCCTTTGTTGGGGATCGTTCACCTATCATGCATGCATGCAAATCTGCCAGGTCTACAGGGAACGGATGGCCACCACTCTCAGCTCAGGAAAATCTTGTGAATGCATCTATATACATCCGTATATGGTCCATAGTAAAATCTTTATAAAGACTTATATTTAGGAATGGAGGGAGTATGAACGATCGGCTCCGTACCACCGACAGAATTCCGTGAAGGGACCGGAGCTAGCATCGCTCAAACCTAGGGCCAACGAAAAATGGCTGCTAATTTCCTTACTACAGCATTTAGGCATCTCCGACGCCAACCCCTAAACGGATATGGTATTTGTCCGAAAATCGATCAGGACACAAATACAAAAGCAATCCGTCCAATTCTGTACCTCAAATATCCGTCCGCCTTTCACGAAACAGCAACAACCATCCTCCAAATATATTAGCAGCAATCACACTTTATTTGGATATAAAAACACTTTGAAAAAAAAGTGCAAACAACATGCATGCAAGATTACCTTCCGCCCACAACATGCATGCATGTTAAACCTTCCACGAACTACATACATGCATGCTAAACTTTTCCGTAAACAACACGTATGCATGCTATAACCTTCCCCCAAACAACATTGATATTTGATCACTTTCCGCTAAAGCAACATGCACCAGTCAAATAGCAGCGCGGCCTTCTGCTATCCAGACCGAGGGTATGTGGTGGTGTACCTCCGGACTCCCACGAAGCCTTACTTCGTTTGGTTTCGATTTGCAGAAAACCGACGTCGGGGCGCGTCGGCAGACCAATATGGGTCTGCGTTGAATGTCAAACTGCGTTTGAAGAATAATGCGTTCCGAACACTTGCAGGAGGTTTGAGGGTCTGACTCGGAGATGCCCTTATATCAGTTGTGCAGATCATCTCCCGTGAACCACTCTTCCAAGACTGGCTCCGCAAATCGGCAGGAGGAAACTGAAAGAGCCTCGAGCTTATTAGTGGTAGCACTACTATACTATACAGCCATACAGGGCAGAGCGGCGTAGGCACTGGCGTTGACGCGCCCGCGAGCTAGACAAAGCAAAAGCGAGAGAGGCGAACCAACCTGTGGTTGGATGGTTAGAGAGACTGTGGTATTCCCAGCCCATCAGGGTTCAAATCCTGGTGCTCGTATTTATTCCTGGATTTATTTCAGGATTTTCGCCGATGCGCATTCAGTGGGAGGAGACGTTCCCGTCGATGATGAGGTGCCTACGGCGACTTCGTAAATCTCAAGATGATATGCCGGCTCAGTCTTTCGGAGGTGCTCATAGGGGTAGGGTGTGCGTGTATGCGTTCATAGGGGTGAGTGTATGCGCGTGTATCAGGGACGGAGCTCCCGTGTAAGGACTGGTGTCAATTGACACCAGTGCCGATCGTAACCTGAAGTAATCTTGTTAATAAGATTTGTCTTTGACCCCAGCCCGAAAAAATGATTGACCCCAGCCCAGCCGGAGAAGCCCAAAGCACAACCTAATTCCAGGCCAACCGTAGAAGCCCACAGTCACTAAAAAGATATGCGGTCGTTCCACACAGCCCAAAAGCAGTCGTTCCTAATAATTCCTTAATTTCCTATACGCAGATACACTTGTATGCGCACGAGTTCCTCCCTCTTTGTCTCATCGCCTCCTCTCAATCCCTAATTCCTCAATCCCCTTCCGATGTGATAATTCCTTGCAGGTGCCGCCTGGTGGAATTATAGAGAGACGAGCCAACGAATCAGAGGGATTTTGATCTAATCTGTGGACGTCAGTCAGCCGATTGTTGCGGCATAATCTGGTGTTAATCCACCAAGTCTAGATCGACTCTTCCCAGGTATGCCTCGTGACACGCATGTGTATTACCTTTAGCCTTTAGACTAAATTTCGTAACTGAATAATTAGAAATTTTGCTGTTCTCCCCCTTGACTCATGTACGACTAGGAGGTTATGGACAGATTTTTGTGGAAACGGCGACTACTATTAGCTGCAGCAGGGACTTCGAGGTCGCTTAGACTTTAGACAAGATCATACTCATGTAAGGAGCGTTAGTACTACTATTCCAACAAAAATAAATTTGGATGATCTCCCTCCTGATCCAGCTGATCCAAAAAGAATATCACAGTACACTGAGAATCCTAAGAAGTAACACGAGATCAGACGATATATTTAAGTAGAGGACCTTGTAGGCTGCAAGAACCAATGTACACAACAAAAGAGACCCAATAAAACAAACGTCCATGATTACCAAATAGCGTGTCCTAATTCTATTATTAATCGGCAACTTAGGGAGTTCAATGAAATATTCATGAAGTAAATTATTCATTGCTTATTCACATGGCTTCTTTCAACCCAAAAAACTCATTTACTATTTTTAACTTGAAGAGTTTATTAAAGTTAGCTGAGTTCTATCATGATGATTTTAGTTCAACACAATTGATTTATCTTGTCCATGAACTTTGGATATACATTCACAATGTCCAAGCGGACCAAAGATTTGCCAATTTGGATGGCATGGATGATCTTTCTAAAGTGTTGGTGGGCACTAGGAAGCATCTTGTTTTTCCTTTGGTGTATCAACTTCTAAAGTTTGTGCAAATTTTGACGGTTGCCACAACGTCAGTGGAGAGATGCTTTTTTCAGCAATGAATACTGTCAAGAGTGTTTTGCGCAACAAAATGGGTGACGAGTTCCTGAATGAGTGATTGATTTGCTATGTGGGGAAAGATATATTTTCTACTATTACTAACGATGATGTGATTGATCTATTTAAGAAGATGGCAGGTTTGAGAAAGGAGGTTATAAAATGTGAGCCTCATGTCACTTTATATTTTTGCTTAATGATATTAATTTTTCGTAACATTGTTGTGAATAATATTTTCTTTTGTTCATCCTTTTCAGAAAGTAACAACTGAAGTGCTTTAAGTTAACCTTTGGCTTTATGACTTCGCTCAGCCTGTACATGGTATGACTTTTTTAATGTAATAATAATATTATTGAATCATTGTATATTTTCTCTTTATATATGGCGCACTCCAACATTATGTATGTTGCGCGCTATAGTTTATGCTAGAGTGGACAAAGCTTGACACAAGTGCCCATCTTTTCTAGCTTCGTCCCTGGCGTGTATATGATCGCTTGTGTCTGTACTGATGTAAAAAAAAAGCGAGAGAGGCAAACTGAACTGCCCCGTGCAAGAGGCGACGTGCAATGTTGGTCCGGTTCGGGCTAGCGAGAAGCGGGACTGACAGGAGCAGTTGGGGTTGCAACTCCCACGTCCCAAGCGTGCCGGTGCCTGAGCTACCACGCATAGCATGCATGCGACGCGTTGGCTGGCGCTGGTACGGATTCGGTGCCTGATTACTCACCGGATTAGCCATGCCCATCAGCATACGTACGCACGCACCCGAGCCCGAATCAGGCGGCATTCATTCATTCATTCGTGTCTCGTTGGGTGCCGCTACCCCCCAACTTTGGAGGTGTTAATTGGAAGAGAGCAACACGCACTGTGCGTGCGTGTTGGATCTTCCGAATGATCAGCGGTCGGTCGTTACCTTTTCTTCCTAATGATCGGCGGCCGTGGCTTACGTGAAGGTTGGGTTTGCTAATGCTAGCTCGGCTATCCCGTAGACACACCGTCGTCCTCTTGCAACCCCGCCTTAATTTGCAGGGAGTAATGCTAGAGCTACAGACTTGTTTTACAGGGTTTATTGCACAGGCTGATGTGGAGCAAACTGATTGGTTTAGGATTAGCAGCCGGGCCCCCACCCCCTGAAATCAGGAGGGGCGAGCGAATTAGCAAGAGGGGGTCCGTAACACACTCGTAAAACCCCCGTACGTCTAGGATTACTCATTTGCAGGTCCCCCTCTCCTCTCCTGCCTGGCCAGCGGTGCTTGTGAGCCGAGCCAGTTAAACCAGCCATTATAACCAGTGACACAGCGAATGACCTACCACACCATCCGTTCTAGTGACCCAAAGCGTATCGCAAGTACGTCTGGCATCTGTGCGGATCGCCGAGCATAAACCCAACACATGGTGGGCGCCCGCGCACTGTACTGCAGTTGGTTGAATGCCGAACTAGGCTACTCATTCCGATGGTTCCCTTCCCGCAACAACTTGCCCTGCCGTAGGGCGGGCGTGCGTGCGCTGTCATTTGGCACGGCGCATTCACGAGGCTGCTGCTACCGCACGTTCCATGCTCCATTTCCACCAGGGCAACGGCGAGACAGGTCATGGCCGGGCCACCCGTGTCTATTGGTCAACACATATCTTGCAAGTGTTTTGTCAAACACCTTGTGGGTGCCGAGCGGCGGTGGGCGGCCGGGCGATGTTCGTCAGAAGAATGGCGCGCTCGAGGGGCGGCGACGACGAGAGGAGATGGATGAAGCAGCGGCGACGCGGGAGGGATAGGCCGGGCCGTCAGGTTGCAGGAGCAAATGGCGAGGTGCGGGCAGCGGCGTCAGCGGCTGGATCCGGCGGTTGGTGGAAGTCACGCGTGAGTCGTCGTTGTCCAGCGCGCGGGAGCGGGCGCACGAAATAAAGCGGCGCGCGATACCGTTTTGCTCTGTGTTTAAATTCAATATTGTAGATGAGTTCGTGAGTAAATTGCAAAAAACCGCCACATTGAAGGCAAGGTTTGCGAAAACCACTACAATACATTTTTTTTGCAAAAAATACCGTGTCTTCGGTAATCTTTTTGCAGAAAGCACTGATCGGCGTATTTGCCTCTATTGAGCGTGTTTATGACAGGTGGGGCCCGTTTTCTGCTTGTGTGGCCTAACTTTTTGCAATTTATGTGTTTTAATCTAAAATTACAAATAGACCCTAGAATTTTACAAACATACCCCTAAATCAAAAATGAAAGACGCAATTAGCCCCAATGCTCCTCCTCCACGGTGGAACTGCTCCTCCCGACGGGGTTCTGGATCGGGGTCCTCCCCGATGCTTCGTTCCATGGTGGGCGGGGCTGCTGCAGTTCGCCGTGGTGGGCGCCGTCGGCCTGCCGCCCGTCAGCTGCATGCGCAAGTCGTTTCGGTGCATCTGCGGCCGCCGTGGCGTCGAGGAATGGCGGGCATGTCCCGTTCCCGGCCGAGATAAGGGTAGCCGTTGTTGTGCCTAGGTCGACGTACAGGCCGCCGCTGCCGCACCCAGGTCGACAAAGAAGGTCGCGCCGCACCAGTCCCGACCTGGCCGAGGCAAAGGCCCGGGCGCCATCACCGTTGCCACACGTAGTTCGAGGCAGAGGACGCCGCCCATCCCGGCCCTGACCACCGCCATGTTGGAGCTCCTGAACAGCTCTCCGTCGTCCGGGGGCGGTGCAGCACCTCGAGCGCCGGCCGCCGGCGCACCTTTCGGCATGCTAGAGCTCCCAATCGCCCGCTGCGCTTGCTCGATCCCCAATGGCCCAATCAAGCCGATGCGGCCACTCCCTCACTACCGGTGGCCCCTACCCGGTGAGGCACCCCCGGATCCGATGTCGGGCAGGACAGTGGGGGCACAACGGCGGCGGCCCGGGGAGGAGGGGCAGCGCTGAGCTCGTGTGCGCGCTTGCCGGCTGCAGCGTGGTTGGAGGGCCCGAGAGCAGTGTGGAGAAAGTTGAGGGGCGTTTTTGCATTAAACCTAAACTGGTGTGCCACATAAGCAAAAAAAACGGCCCCACCTGTCATAAACAAGCTTAACTGAGCCCGATCCGCCGATCAGTGCTTTCTGCAAAAAGATTACCGAAGACACGGTGTTTTTTGCAAAAAAAAAATGTATTGTAGTGGTTTTCGCAAACCTTGCCTTCAATGTGGTGGTTTTCTGCAATTTACTCTGAGTTCGTCATATGATTCTTCTGACGAAGAATTTGATATTCAAGAGGAGGAAGACCTTGCAATGATCCTAGCTATGCACGTCAATCAAAAGTGGAAGCACGGTGGTTCGGATATGCGTCTGTCAGAAAATTTGGAGGGATAAGATCGATGCCAACAACCGATTGATGGGGCACTATTTTGTGGATAATTCCGTATACCCCGAGTCATACTTTCGGCGCCGTTTTAGGATGGGCACCGAGTTATTGAAACGCAATGCAAAGAAACTGGCGAGCCATGATTAGTTTTTTCAACAAAGGAGGAATGTCGCCGGAAAACTTGGCATAGCACCTTTCAAAAGGTGACAGACGCTTTGCGTATGTTGGCATACGGTATTCCGTCTGATCTAGTTGATGACCACTTGGCTATGGATGAGAGTCAAGCCATCATGTGTGTCAAGCTCTTTGCAGCGGGAATTGTGCAAGTGTTTGGTACAGAGTATTTGAGAGCTCCCAATGTTGAAGACGCCGCAAGGATTTTGAAGATGAACAAAGCTCATGGATTCCCAGGTATGCTTGGCTCAATAGATTGCATGCATTGAAGTTGGAAGAATTGTCCTAAGGCATGGCATGGACAATTCCACGACCAGAAAAAAGGTTCCACTATAATCCTTGAACCAGTGGTCGATCAAGAGACTTGGATTTGGCATGTTTTTTTTGGAATGTCTGGATCTTTGAATGACATTAACGTTCTTAATCGGTCACCATTCATGAATAGGATTGCAAATGATGAACTGACACCGGTGCAGTTTGTAGCAAATGGCCATACACAACTATTGCTACTATCTTGCGGATGGCATCTACCTAAAGTGGTAAACATTTGTGAAGCCATTAAAAAACCGGAAGGTAATAAAAATATTTATTTCCACAATGCTCAGGTGGCGGCTAGGAAAGATGTGGAGAGAGCTTTTGAGATTTTGCAAGCCCAATTTTCTATTGTGAGAGGACTGTCTAGATTTTGGGATCAAAAGATCCTTTGGTACATCATGAACACTTGTGTGATCATTGAAGGAAATATGCCCTAGAGGCAATAATAAAGTTATTATTTATTTCCTTATATCATGATAAATGTTTATTATTCATGCTAGAATTGTATTAACCGAAAACATAATACATGTGTGAATACATAGACAAACATAGTGTCACTAGTATGCCTCTACTTGACTAGCTCGTTTTTCAAAGATGGTTATGTTTCCTAGCCATGGACAAAGAGTTGTCATTTGATTAACGGGATCACATCATTAGGAGAATGATGTGATTGACTTGACCCATTTTGTTAGCTTAGCACTTGATCGTTTAGTATGTTGCTATTGCTTTCTTCATGACTTATACATGTTCCTATGACTATGAGATTATGCAACTCCCGTTTACCGGAGGAACACTTTGTGTGCTACCAAACGTCACAACATAACTGGGTGATTATAAAGGAGCTCTACAGGTGTCTCCGAAGGTACATGTTGGGTTGGCGTATTTCGAGATTAGGATTTGTCACTCCGATTATCGGAGAGGTATCTCTGGGCCCTCTCGGTAATGCACATCACTATAAGCCTTGCAAGCAATGTAACTAATGAGTTAGTTACGGAATGATGCATTACGTAACGAGTAAAGAGACTTGCCGGTAACGAGATTGAACTAGGTATTGGATACCGACGATCAAATCTCGGGCAAGTAACATACTGATGACAAAGGGAACAACGTATGTTGTTATGCGGTTTGACCGATAAAGATCTTCGTAGAATATGTGGGAGCCAATATGAGCATCTAGGTTCCGCTATTGGTTATTGACCGGAGACGTGTCTCGGTCATGTATACATTGTTCTCGAACCCGTAGGGTCCGCACGCTTAAGGTTTCGATGATAGTTATATTATGAGTTTATGAGTTTTGATGTACCGAAGGAGTTCGGAGTCCCGGATGAGGTCGGGGACATGACGAGGAGTCTCGAAATGGTCGAGACATAAAGATCGATATATTGGACGACTATATTCTAAGTTCATAAAGGTTCCGAGTGATTTGGGTATTTTTCGGAGTACCGGAGAGTTACGGGAATTCACCGGGGAGTATATGGGCCTTATTGGTCTTTAGGGAAAGAGAGAGGAGAGGTTGGGCGCCCCCCAAGGCCTAGTTCGAATTGGACTAGGGGGAGGGGCTGCGCCCCCTCCTTCCTTCTCTTCTCTTCCCCTTTCCTTGACTCCTACTCCTACTACTTGGAAGGGGGGAATCCTACTCCCGGTGGGAGTAGGACTCCTCCTTGGCGCGCCTCCTCCTGGCCGGCCGCCCCCTCCCCCTTGATCCTTTATATACGGGGGCAGGGGGGCACCTCTAGGCACAACAACAATTGATCCCTTGGATCTCTTAGCCGTGTGCGGTGCCCCCTCCACCATAGTCCACCTCGATAATACTGTAGCAGTGCTTAGGCAAAGCCCTGCGACGGTAGAACATCAAGATCGTCACCACACCGTCGTGCTGACGGAACTCTCCCTCGACACTCGGCTGGATCGGAGTTCGAGGGACGTCATCGAGCTGAACGTGTGCTAGAACTCAGAGGTGCCGTAGTTTCGGTGCTTGATCGGTCGGGCCATGAAGACGTACGACTACATCAACTACGTTGTTATAACGCTTACGCTATCGGTCTACGAGGGTACGTGGACAACACTCTCCCCTCTTGTTGCTATGCATCACCATGATCTTGCATGTGCGTAGGAAATTTTTGAAAATTACTACGTTCCCCAACAGTGGCATCCGAGCCTAGGTTTTATGCGTTGATGTTATATGCACGAGTAGAACACAAGTGAGTTGTGGGCGATACAAGTCATACTGCTTACCAGCATGTCATACTTTGGTTCGGCGGTATTGTTGGATGAAGCGGCCCGGACCGACATTACGCGTACGCTTATGCGAGACTGGTTCTACCGACGTGCTTTGCACACAGGTGGCTGCGGGTGTCAGTTTCTCCAACTTTAGTTGAACCGAGTGTGGCTACGCCCGGTCCTTGCGAAGGTTAAAACAGCACCAACTTGACAAACTATCGTTGTGGTTTTGATGCGTAGGTAAGAACGGTTCTTGCTAAGCCCGTAGCAGCCACGTAAAACTTGCAACAACAAAGTAGAGGACATCTAACTTGTTTTTGCAGGGCATGTTGTGATGTGATATGGTCAAGACGTGATGCTATATTTTATTGTATGAGATGATCATGTTTTGTAACCGAAGTTATCGGCAACTGGCAGGAGCCATATGGTTGTCGCTTTATTGTATGAAATGCAAACGCCCTGTAATTGCTTTACTTTATCACTAAGCGGTAGCGGTAGTCGTAGAAGAAATAGACGGCGTAAACGACAACGATGCTACGATGGAGATCAAGGTGTCGCGCCGGTGACGATGGTGATCATGGAGGTGCCTCGGAGATGGAGATCCCAAGCACAAGATGATGATGGCCATATCATATCACTTATATTGATTGCATGTGATGTTTATCCTTTATGCATCTTATCTTGCTTTGATTGACGGTAGCATTTTAAGATGATCTCTCACTAATTATCAAGAAGTGTTATCCCTGAGTATGCACCGTTGCGAAAGTTCTTCGTGCTGAGACACCACGTGATGATCGGGTGTGATAGGCTCTACGTTCAAATACAACGGGTGCAAAACAGTTGCGCACGCGGAATACTCAGGTTAAACTTGACGAGCCTAGCATATAACAGATATGGCCTCGGAACACGGAGACCGAAAGGTCGAGCGTGAATCATATAGTAGATATGATCAACATATTGATGTTCACCGTTGAAACTACTCCATCTCACGTGATGATCGGACATGGTGTAGTTGATATGGATCACGTAATCACTTAGAGGATTAGAGAGATGTCTTTCTAAGTGGGAGTTCTTAAGTAATATGATTAACTGAACTTAAATTTATCATGAACTTAGTCCTGGTAGTATTTTGCAAATTATGTTGTAAATCAATAGCTTGCATTGTTGCTTTCATATGTTTATTATGATATGTTCCTAGAGAAAATTGTGTTGAAAGATGTTAGTAGCAATGATGCGGATTGGATCCGTGATCTGAGGTTTATCCTCATTGCTGCACAGAAGAATTATGTCCTTGATGCACCGCTAGGTGACAGACCTATTACAGGAGCAGATGCAGACGTTATGAACGTTTGGCTAGCTCAATATGATGACTACTTGATAGTTTTGTGCACCATGCTTTATGGCTTAGATTCGGACTTCAAAGATGTTTTGAACGTCATGGACCATATGAGATGTTCCAGGAGTTGAAGTTAATATTTCAAGCAAATACCCGAGTTGAGAGATATGAAGTCTCCAACAAGTTCTATAGCTAAAAGATGGAGGAGAATCGCTCAACTAGTGAGCATGTGCTCAGATTGTCTGGGTACTACAATCGCTTAAATCAAGTGGGAGTTAATCTTCCAGATAAGATAGTGATTGTCAGAATTCTCTAGTCACCACCACCAAGTTAGTAGAACTTCGTGATGAACTATAATATGCAAGGGATGATGAAATCAATTCCCAAGCTCTTCGCGGTGCATAAATCGGCGAAGGTAGAAATCAAAGAAAAACATCAAAGTGTTGATGGTGGACAAGATCACTAGTTTCAAGAAAAAGGGCAAAGGGAAGAAGGGGAACTTTAAGAAGAACAGCAAGCAAGTTGCTGCTCAAGTGAAGAAGCCCAAGTCTGGACCTAAGCCTAAGACTAAGTGATTCTACTGCAAAGGGACTGGTCACTGGAAGTAGAACTACCCCAAGTACTTGGCGGATAAGAAGGATGGCAAAGTGAACATAGGTATATTTGATATACATGTTATTGATGTGTACTTTACTAGTGTTTATAGCAACCCCTTGGTATTTGATACTGGTTCAGTTGCTAAGAGTAGTAACTCGAAACGGGAGTTGAAGAATAAACAGAAACTAGTTGAGGGTGAGGTGACGATGTGTGTTGGAAGTGGTTCCAAGATTGATATGATCATCATTGCACACTCCCTAAACTTTCGGGATTAGTGTTGAACCTAAATAAATGTTATTTGGTGTTTGCGTTCTATTTACATGAATAAAACCTTCTATGGTCATACACCCAATGAAAATGGTTTGTTGGATCTCAATCGTGTGATACACATATTCATAGTGTTGAAACCAAAAGATGCAGAGTTGATAATGATAGTGCAACTTATTTGTGGCACTGCCGTTTAGGTCATATAGGTATAAAGCGCATGAAGATACTCCATACTGATGGACTTTTGGAATCACTTGATTATGAATCACTTGGTACTTGCGAACTGTGCCTCATGGGCAAGATGACTAAAACGCCGTTCTCCGAAACTATGGAGCAAGCAACTGATTTGTTGGAAATCATACATACTGATGTTTGTGGTCCAATGAATGTTGAGGCTCGCGGCGGGTATCGTTATTTTCTCACCTTCGCAGATGATTTGAGCAGATATGGGTATATCTACTTAATGAAACACAAGTCTGAAACATTTGAAAAGTTCAAAGAATTTCAGAGTGAAGTGGAAAATCATCGTAACAAGAAAATAAAATTTCTACGATCTGATCATGGAGGAGAATATTTGAGTTACGAGTTTGGCTTACATTTGAAACAATGCGGAATAGTTTCGCAACTCACGCCACCCAGAACACCACAACAAATGGGTGTGTCCGAACGTCGTAATCGTACTTTACTAGATATGGTGCAATCTATGATGTCTCTTATTGATTTACCGCTATCGTTTTGGGGTTATGCATTAGAGACAGCTGCATTCACTTTAAATAGGGCACCATCGAAATCCGTGGAGACGACACCGTATGAACTATGGTTTAACAGTAAACCTAAGCTGTCGTTTCTTAAAGTTTGGAGCTGCGATGCTTATGTGAAAAAGTTTCAACCTGATAAGCTCGAACCCAAATCGGAGAAGTGCATCTTCATAGAATACCCAAAGGAAACTATTGGGTACACCTTCTATCACAAATCCGAAGGCAAAACATTCGTTGCTAAATTCAGATCCTTTCTAGAGAAGGAGTTTCTCTCGAAAGAAGTGAGTGGGAGGAAAGTAGAACTTGATGAGGTAACTGTACCTGCTCCCTTATTGGAAAGTAGTTCATCACAAGAACCGGTTCCTGTGATGACTACACCAATTAGTGAGGAAGCTAATGATATTGATCATGAAACTTCAGATCAAGTTTCTACTGAACCTCGTAGGTCTACCAGAGTAAGATCCGCACCAGAGTGGTACGGTAATCCTATTCTGGAAGTCATGTTACTTGACCATGGCGAACCTACGAACTATGAGGAAGCGATGATGAGCCCAGATTCCGCAAAATGGCTTGAGGCCATGAAATCTGAGATGGGATCCATGTATGAAAACAAAGTGTGGACTTTGATTGACTTGCCTGATGATCGGCAAGCCATAGAAAATAAATGGATCTTCAAGAGGAAGACGGACACTGATAGTAGTGTTACTATCTACAAAGCTCGACTTGTTGTGAAAGGTTTTTCGACAAGTTCAAGGTGTTGAATTCAATGAGATTTTCTCACTCGTATCAATGCTTAAGTCTGTCCGAATCTTGTTAGCAATTGCCACATTTTATGAAATCTGGCAAATGGATGTCAAAACTGCATTCCTTAATGGATTTTTTAAAGAAGAGTTGTATATGATGCAACCAGAAGGTTTTGTTAATCCTAAAGGTGCTAACAAAATGTGAAAGCTCCAGCGATCCATCAATGGACTGGTGCAAGCATCTCAGAGTTGGAATATACGCTTTGATGAGTTGATCAAAGCATATGGTTTTATACAGACTTTTTTAGAAGCATGTATTTGCAAGAAAGTGAGTGGGAGCTCTGTAGCATTTCTAATATTATATGTGGATGACATATTATTAATTGGAAATGATGTAGAATTTTTTGGAAAGCATAAAGGAGTGTTTGAAAGGAGTTTTTTTTCAAAGAAAGACCTCGGTGAAGCTGCTTACACATTGAGCATCAAGATCTATATAGATAGATCAAGACGCTTGATAAGTTTTTCAATGAGTACATACCTTGATAAATTTTTTGAAGTAGTTCAAAATGGAATAGTCAAAGAAAGAAGTTCTTGCCTGTGTTGCAAAGGTGTGAAGTTGAGTAAGACTCAAAACCCGACTATGGCAGAAAATAGAAAGAGAATGAAAAGGCATTCCCTATGCCTCGGTCATAGGTTCTATAAAGTATGCTATGCTGTGTACCAGACCTATTGTATAACTTGCTCTGAGTTATCGAACAAGTAGGAGAACCACGCAACACCACGTAAACAGTTTCTGCACACAGAGAACAAATACTTGCAACCCGAGGTAAGAGAGGGGTTGTCAATCCCGCACGGGTAAAAACATAGATAAATTTGTAGTAGATTGGATAAATAGATCTCGCGGGAACGCGAGATAAAAAAGTTACTAAATTGCAGCAAGGTATTTTTGTATTTTCGGTTTAATAGAACTAAAAATAAAAGCAAATAAAAATAGATCGTGAAGGCAACTATATTAAAGAAGAGACCCGAGGGTCATAGGTTTCACTAGTGGCTTCTCTCGAGAAAAATAGCAAACGGTGGAACAACAAATTACTGTTGGGCAATTGATAGAACTACAAATACTCATGACGATATCCAGGCAATGATCATTATATAGGCATCACGTCCAAGATTAGTAGACCGACTCCTGCCTATATCTACTACTATTACTCCACACATCGAACGCTATCTAGCATGCATCTAGTGTATTAAGTTCATGGAAACATGGAGTAATGCAATAAGAACGATGACATGATGTAGACTAGATCTATTTATGTAGAAATAGACCCCATCTTGTTATCCTTAATAGCAACGATACATACGTGTCGTTTCCCCTTCTGTCATTGGGATCAAGCACCGTAAGATCGAACCCATCACGAAGCACCTCTTCCCATTGCAAGATAAATAGATCAAGTTGGTCGGTGATGGTGATGGTGAAGCTATCTCCGCAGGGCTTTGCCTAGGCACTACGAAAAAATGACCTGGGGTGTAAACGGTGGAGGGGGCACTACACACAGCTAAGACAATGTTGCGTTTTCTGCTAGGCGCCCCATCCCACATATATATAGGTGGGGGTGGAGGGAGCAGCCAGCAGGTGCCCCCAAGTAGGCCGAATCCTACTTGGGGTCTTCCCCAAAGTGGCGCCCTCCTTCCTTATTTAGAGTGCGGGAGGAAGGAAGGAGGAGGTGGCGCCCCCCCCCCCCTCTTTCCTTTCTCTCCTGAGGAGGGAAAGGCAGGAGGGGCCACCCCTCCCCTTTCCTTCCCCTAGGGCCGGCCAGCCAAAGGAAGGGGTGCACCAGCCCCCTTGTGGGCTGGTCTGTCCCACTCTTTGGCCCATAAGGCCCATACACTTGTCGGGGTGCCCGGAACCCCTTCCAGTGATCCTATGAGTACCCGGTGCAGTCCAAAACTATTTCAGTGTCCGAATATCATCGTCCTATATATCAATCTTTACATCTCGACTATTTCGAGACTCCTCGTCATGTCCGTGATCTCATCTGGGACTCCGAACAACATTCGGTCACCAAATCATATAACACTATATCGTCAACGAATGTTAAGCGTGTGAACCCTACGTGTTCGAGAACTATGTATACATGACCGAGACACTTCTCTAGTCAATAACCAATAGAGGAACCTCGATGCCCATATTGTTCCCTACATATTCTACGAATATCTTTATCGGTCGAACCGTTATGATAACATACGTTATTCCCTTTGTCCATCGGTATGTTACTTGCTCGAGATTCGATCATCGGTATCTCTATACCTAGTTCAATTTCGTTACCGGCAAGTCTCTTTACTCGTTCTGTAATACATCATCTCGTAACTAAATTCTTAGTTATTTGCTTGCAAGCTTATGATGTGTATTACTGATAGGCCCAAAGATACCTCTCTGATACTCGGAGTGAAAAGTCCTAATCTTGATCAATGGCAACTCAACAAACACCTTTGGAGATACCTGTAGAGCATCTTTATGATCACCCAGTTATGTTGTGACGTTTAATAGCACACAAAGCATTCCTCCGGTTTTGGGGAGTTGCATAACATCATAGTCGAAGGAATATGTATTTGACATGATGAAAGCAATAGCAATACACTGAACGATCATTATGCTAAGCTAAGGGATGAGTCTTGTCCATCATATCATTCTCCTAATGATGTGATCCCATTAACAAATGACAAAACATGTCTATGGTTAGGAAACCTTAACCATCATTGATCAACGAGCTAGTCTAGTAGGGGCTTATTAGGGACACGGTATTTGTTCATGTATTCACACATAATAAACCTATATCATGAATAAGGAAATATAAAATAACAACTTTATTATTGCCTCTAGGGCATATTTCCTTCATTATATGCTTGATTAATTATAGCCTCGTATTTCTTCTTCCTATCTTTGGTTTAGTTAGGCCAACTGATAACCCACAAGTGTAGGGGATCGCAACAGCTTTCAAGGGTAAAGTATTCAACCCAAATTTATTGATTCGACACAAGGGGAGCCAAAGAATATTCTTAAGTATTAGCAATTGAGTTGTCAATTCAACCACACCCGGATAACTTAGTATCTGCAGCAAAGTATTTAGTAGCAAAGTGGTATGATAATAAAGGTAACAGTGGCAAAAGTAAATATAATAGTTTTGTAGTGATTGTAACAATAGCAACGGAAAAGTAAATAAGCGAAACACAAGATGTGAAAAGCTCGTAGGCATTGGATCAGTGATGGATAATTATGTCGGATGCGATTCCTCATGTAATAGTTATAACATAGGGTGACACAGAACTAGCTCCAGTTCATCAATGTAATGTAGGCATGTATTCTGAATATAGTCATACGTGCTTATGGAAAAGAACTTGCATGACATCTTTTGTCCTACCCTCCCGTGGCAGCGGGGTCCTAGCGGAAACTAAGGGATATTAAGGCCTCCTTTTAATAGAGAACCGGACCAAAGCATTAACACATAGTGAATACATGAACTCCTCAAACTACGGTCATCACCGAGAAGTATCCCGATTATTGTCACTTCGGGGTTGTTGGATCATAACACATAATAGGTGACTATAGACTTGCAAGATAGGATCAAGAACACACATATATTCATGAAAACATAATAGGTTCATATCTGAAATCATGGCACTCCGGCCCTAGTGACAAGCATTAAGCATAGCAAAGTCATAGCAACATCGATCTCAGAACATAGTGGATACTAGGGATCAAACCCTAACAAAAGTAACTTGATTACATGGTAAATCTCATCCAACCCATCACCGTCCAGCAAGCCTACGATGGAATTACTCACGCACGGCGGTGAGCATCATGAAATTGGTGATGGAGGATGGTTGATGATGACGACGGCGACGAATCCCCCTCTCTGGAGCCCCGAACAGACTCCAGATCAGCCCTCCCGAGAGAGATTAGGGCTTGGCGGCGGCTCCGTATCATAAAACGCGAGGAAACTTTATCTCTGATATTTTTTCTCAGTGAAACGGAATATATGGAGTTGGAGTTGAGGTCGGTGGAGCCTCAGGGGGCCCACGAGACAGGGGGCGCACCCAGGGGGGAGGGCGCGCCCCCTACCCTCATGGACAGGGTGTGGGCCCCCTAGTCTTGATTCTTTCTCTGGTATTTTTTATATTTTCCAAAACTTGTCTCCGTGGATTTTTAGGTCATTCCGAGAACTTCTGTTTTCTACACATAAAACAAAATCATGGCAGTTTTGCTGAAAACAGCGTCAGTCCGGGTTAGTTTCATTCAAATCATGCAAGTTAGAGTCCAAAACAAGGGTAAAAGTGTTTGGAAAAGTAGATACGTTGGAGACATATCAACTCCCCCAAGCTTAAACCTTTGCTTGTCCTCAAGCAATTCAGTTGATAAACTGAAAGTGATAAAGAAAAACTTTTACAAACTCTATTTGCTCTTGTTGTTGTAAACATGTAAAGCTAGTATTCAAGTTTCAGCAAGTATTATGAACTAACCATACTCACAATAACACTTAGGTCTCACAATTACTCATATCAATGGCATAATCAGCTAGAGAGCCATAATAATAAAACTCGGATGACAACACTTTCTCAAAACAATCACAATATGATATAACAAAATGGTATCTCGCTAGCCCTTTCTGGGACCACAAAACATAAATGCTGAGCACCTTTAAAGATCAAGGACTGACTAAACATTGTAATTCATGGTAAAAGAGATCCAGTCAAGTCATACCCAATATAAACTAATAGTAATGAATGCAAATTATAGTGTGCTCTCCAGCGGGTGCTTTTTAATAAGAGGGATGATGACTCAACATAAAAGTAAATAGATATGCCCTTCACAGAGGGAAGCAGGGATTTGTAGAGGTGCGAGTGCTCGATTTTAAAATAAGGATTGAATAACATTTTGAGCGGCATACTTTTGCTGTCAACGCAACAACTATGAGATGGATGTATCTTCCATACTACATGCATTATAGGCAGTTCCCAAACAGAATGGTAAAGGTTTATACTCCCCCAGCCACCAGCAAGCATCAATCCATGGCTTGCTCGAAACAACGAGTGCCTCCAACTAACAACAGCCTTGGGGGAGTTTTGTTTAATTATTTTGATTTGCTTTGATCTTTTTGGATCATGGGACTGGGCATCCCGGTTACCGGCCCTTTCTCGTGAATGAGGAGCGGAGTCCACTCCTCTTGAGAATAACCCACCTAGCATGGAAGATATAGGTAGACCTAGTTGAAACATGAGCTGCTCGAGCATACAAAACAGAATTTCATTTGAAGGTTTGAAGTTTGGCACATACAAATTTACTTGGAACGGCGGGTAGATACCGCATATAGGAAGGTATGGTGGACTCATATGGAATAACTTTGGGGTTTATGGAGTTTGGATGCACAAGCAGTATTCCCGCTTAGTACAGGTGAAGGCTAGCAAAAGACTGGGAAGCGACCAACTGAGAGAGCGACAACAGTCATAAACATGCATTAAAAGTAATTCACATCAAACACAAGCGTGAGTAGGATATAATCTACCATGAACATAAATATCGTGAAGGCTATGTTGATTTGTTTCAACTACATGTGTGAACATGTGCCAAGTCGAGTCACTCAATTCATTCAAAGGAGGATACCATCCCATCATACCATATCATAATCATTTTAATAGCATGTTGGCACGCAAGGTAAACCACTATAACTCATAGCTAATCAAGCATGGCACAAGCAACTATAATCTCTAAGGGTCATTGCAAATATGTTTACTTCATAATAAGCTGAATCAGGAATGATGAACTCGTCATATTTACAAAAACGAGAGAGCTCGAGTTCATACCACTTTTCTCATCTCAATCAGTCCATCATATATCGTCATTATTGCCTTTCACTTGCACGACCGAACGATGTGTATAATAACAATAGTGCACATGCATTGGACTAAGCTGGAATCTGCAAGCATTCAACTCAAGAGAGAAGACAAAGTAATGTGGGCTCTAATTAAATAAACAACCATGCAAATGAGAGCCACTAAACATTTTCAATATGGTCTTCTACTCTCGACCCCCAAGGAAAAGAAAAGAAAAGAAAACTATTTACACGAGAAAGCTCCCAACAAGTGAGAAGAAGAACGAGAAATCTTTTTGGGTTTTCAATTTAATTTCTACTACAAGCATGGAAATTAAACTAACTATTTTTTTGGTTTTTCTTAAGGTTTATCAAACACACAAGAAGAAAGCTAGAAAAAGAAAATTAAACTAACATGGATAATATAATGAAAAAGTATGAGCAACGACAACTAGAATAGTGTGTGAACATGAATGTAAAGTCGGTGAGAAATACATACTCCCCCAAGCTTAGGCTTTTGGCCTAAGTTGGTCTACTACCAAGGGTAGCCTGGCTGATATCCGTAGTTGTAACTAGGGTCGTACTGAGATGCAGCAGCAAATGCCCCGTGAGCTGCGGCATGTTGGCGAGCCGCCTCCGCTCTCCCCTCGTGTTCAGCTGCTTCCTCCCTGGTAAAAACATATCTTCCTTTTGCCTGGTAATCAAAAAGGAAAGGAGCAGGAAGAGTAACATGGGCAGAGCTATGTCTGTCAAAGATTAGTCGATACTGGAGGAATTGTTCATTCCTCCTAAGAAAATGATGTTTGACCATAGCGTCATAATCTAAATAAGCAGGAGGCAACATCATATCACCCTCTCGTGGGGCTATACCAAGATAATTGGCCACACGGGTCGCATAAATTCCTCCAAATAAATCTCCAGCCCTACCATTATTATGCAACCTACGTGCAACTATTGCTCCCAAGTTATAATCTTTATAACCTAACACGACACTCTTGAGGACACAAAGGTCAGGGACACACATATGACATGCTTCATCTTTACCGTTAATGCATCTACCAATGAAGAGAGCAAAATAATGTATAGCAGGAAAATGAATGCTCCCTATGGTAGCTTGTGCTATGTCCCTAGATTCTCCCACAGTAATACTAGCAAGAAAATCTCTAAATTCAGATTTGTGGGGATCATTAATATTTCCCCACTGTGGAAGTTTGCAAGCAGTTGTAAAATCCTCTAAGTCCATGGTATAAGATGTATCATAGATATCAAACAGGACACTCGGAGAATTACGTGAACATTTATATTTAAACCTTCTCACAAATGAATTAGTCAATTGGTAGTATGAGGACACGTATCTTGTAAGAAGTCCTCCAGATAGGCATTACGCACATATGCGTCAAATTCCTCCTTAAAGCCTGCTTTGACCATAAAATCGTCAGATGGCCACTCACAAGCTCGTACTTCTGCGTCCCTTGGTAGTTCATCATCTTGCTCACGCATAGCAATCCTGGGTCCTTTCTTTACTAAGGAACCACCTTGGTACATTCTCCTAGACATATTTCTTTTTCTAAAAAAATTCTGAAATTTTAGTAACTTCAAAATAAAAGTGAATAAAACTAAACAAGATTGATAGCAACTACTCCTACAAGTGCCTAGAGCCTATATCATGCATTAGAATTACTTGGGACCTCATAAATTTAACATGCAAGCTCAAGAACATGGTCACCTATGCAGCAAAAATTTGCAATGAATAAAGCACTAGAACAAAAACTAATTGGACCAATGGAGGAGTCACATACCAAGCAACAATCTTCCAAAGCAGTTTTGTGAATGGAGCTTTGAGCAAAGAGATCGAAAATCGCAGCAAAATGAGCTAGAACTCGTGCTTGAGCTGGATGGGGATTTTTTGGGAAGAAGATGGAGTGTGTGGGTGCAGGAATAAGTGGAGGGGGCCACCATGGGCCCACAAGACAGGGGGCGCGCCCAGGGGGTGTGGGCGC
Source organism: Triticum aestivum (assembly GCF_018294505.1). Taxonomy (NCBI): domain Eukaryota; kingdom Viridiplantae; phylum Streptophyta; class Magnoliopsida; order Poales; family Poaceae; genus Triticum; species Triticum aestivum. Next base: position 529,904,035 of record NC_057798.1, read on the forward strand.
GCCCTCCACCCTCGTGGCCAGGTGCTTGCCCCTCCTGCAGTGTTTTTAGTGCCTAAAATCCTCAAAAATTCCATAAAAAATCATACTAAATTTGCAGGGCATTTGGAGCACTTTTATTTTCAGGATATTTTTTATTGCACGGATAATTCGGAAAATAGACGGATAATACTATTTTTTCTTTATTTATTCTAAATAACAGAAAGTAAAAAGAGGGGACACAAGGTTGTGCCTTCTAGTTTCATCCATCTCATGGTCATCAAAATGAATCCATTAACAAGGTTGATCAAGTCTTGTTAACAAACTCATTCCGACTAACACGGAACCAGAGAAATTCCGAATAACACTAGGTTACCTCAACAGGGATATGAACATCCCCAACAATAAGAATATCACATTTTTTCTTCATAGTAGGAAGAGGAAATTCAAAACCTCCAATAATGATAGTTGGAACTTTTCCAATAGAATTAATGCTATGAACTTGAGGTTGTTTCCTCGGAAAGTGTACCATATGCTCATTACCATTAACATGAAAAGTGACATTGTCTTTGTTGCAATCAATAACAGCCCCTGCAGTATTCAAAAAGGGTCTACCAAGGATAATTGACATACTATTGTCCTCGGGAATATCAAGTATAACAAAGTCCGTTAAGATAGTGACATTTGCAACCACAACAGGCACATCCTCACAAATACTGACAGGTATAGCAGTTGATTTGTCAGCCATTTGCAAAGATATTTCAGTAGGTGTCAACTTATTCAATTCAAGTCTACAGTATAAAGAGAGAGGCATAACACTAACACCGGCTCCAAGATCACATAAAGCAGTTCTAACATAATTTCTTTTAATGATGCTATAATTGGTACCCCAGGGTCTCCAAGTTTCTTTGGTATTCCACCTTTAAAAGTGTAATTAGCAAGCATGGTGGAAATTTCAGCTTCCGGTATCTTTCTTTTGTTTGTAATGATATCCTTCATATATTTAGCATAAGGATTTACTTTAAGCATATCAGTTAAGCGCATACGTAAGAAGATAGGTCTAATCATTTCAGCAAAGTGCTCAAAATCCTCATCATCCTTTGTCTTGGATGGTTTAGGAGGAAAGGGCATGGGTTTCTGAACCCATGGTTCTCTTTCTCTATCGTGCTTCCTAGCAACAAAATCTCTCTTATCATAACGTTGATTCTTTGATTGTGGGTTATCAAGATCAACATCAGGTTCAATCTCTACATCATTATTTTTGCTAGGTTGAGCATCGACATGAATGTTATCATTAACATTATCACTAGAAGCATGCAAAGTCCCATCATTTTTCTTTTTCTTATTTTTAGAAGAACTAGGTGCCTCTAAATTATTTCTCTGAGAATCTTGCTCGATTCTCTTAGGGTGGCCTTCAGGATACAAAGGTTCCTGAGTCATTCTACTAGTTCTAGTGGCCACTCTAACAACAAAGTCATGTTTATTATTTAATTCATCAAGCAAATCATTTTGAGCTTTAAGTACTTGCTCAACTTGGGTAGCAACCATAGAAGCATATTTGCTAATGAGTTTAAGTTCACCTTTAACTCTAGCCATATTGGATTTAATAAGAATTTTGCTAATAAGTACTTGCTCAAGCGTCTGATACGTCCATTTTGCATCATGCTTTTATATCCATATTTATTGCATTATGGGCTGTTATTACACATTATATCTCATTACTTATGGCTATTCTCTCTTATTTTACAAGGTTTACCATGAAGAGGGGGAATGCCGGCAGCTGGAATTCTGGCTGGAAAAGGAGCAAACATTGGAAACCTATTCTGCACAGTTTCAAAAGTCCTGAAACTCCACGAAAAAACCTTTTGGATTTAATAAGAATTTATGAGTGAAAGAAATAGGCCAGGGGGACCACACCCTGTCCAGGAGACAGGGGGCGCCCCCCCTATAGGGCGCGCCCCTATCTCCTGGGCCCCCTGGTGGGCCTCCGGCGTCCATCTTCTGCTATATCATCACTTTTACCCTGGAAAAAATCGTGGGCAAGCTTACGGGACGAAACTCCGCCGCCACGAGGCGGAATCAATCTAGGGCTCTGGCGGAGCTATTCTGCCGGGGACACTTCCCTCCGGGAGGGGGAAATCATCACCAATGTCATCACCAATGATCCTCTCATGGGAGGGGGTCAATCTCCATCAACATCTTCACAGGCACCATCTCCTCTCAAAACCCTAGTTCATCTCTTGTATCCAGTCTTGTATCAAAACCACAAATTGGTACCTATGGGTTGCTAGTAGTGTTGATTACTCCTTGTAGTTGATGCTAGTTGGTTTACTTGGTGGAAGATCATATGTTCAGATCCTTTATGCATATTATTACTCCTCTGATTATGAACATGAATATGCTTTGTGAGTAGTTACATTTCTTCCTGAGGACATGGGTGAAGTCTTCCTATTAGTAGTCATGTGAATTTGGTATTCATTCGATATTTTGATGAGATGTATGTTGTCTTTTCCTCTAGTGGTGTTATGTGAACGTCGACTACATGACACTTCACCATTATTTGGGCCTAGAGGAAGGCATGGGAAGTAATAAGTAGATGATGGGTCGCTAGAGTGACAGAAGCTTCAACCCTAGTTTATGCGTTGCTTCGTTAGGGGCTGATATGGATCCATACGCTTAATGTTGTGGTTAGGTTTACCTTAATACTTCTTTTTATAGTTGCGGATGCTTGCAATAGGGGTTAATCATCAGTGGGATGCTTGTCCAAGTTAGGGCAGTACCCAAGTACCGGTCCACCCACATATCAAATTATCAAAGTACCGAACGCAAATCATATGAACGTGATGAAAACTAGCTTGACGATAATTCCCAATGTGTCCTCGGGAGCTCCTTTATCATTATTAGATTTTGTCCAGGCTTATCCTTTGCTACATAAAGGATTGGGCCACCTTGCTGCACTTTATTTACTTTATTTACTTGTTGCTCGTTACTATTTATCTTATCACAAAACTATCTATCACCTACAATTTCAGTGCTTGCAGAGAAAACCTTACTGAAAACCGCTTATCATTTCCTTCTGCTCCTCGTTGGGTTTGACACTCTTACTTATCGAAAGGACTACGATAGATCCCCCACACTTGTGGGTCATCAAGACTCTTTTCTGGCGCCGTTGCCGGGGAGTGTAGCGCTTTTGGTGAGTGGAACTTGGTAAGGAAACATTTATATAGTGTGCTGAAATTTTCTGTTACTTGTCACTATGGAAACTAATCCTTTGAGGGGCTTGTTTGGGGTATCTTCACCCCAACCAGAAGAGCAAAGAGTTGCTCCTCAACCTACTGAACTTTATGAAAATATTTACTTTGAGATTCCTTCGGGTATGATAGAAAAACTGCTAGCTAATCCATTTGCAGGAGACGGAACATTGCATCCCGATTTACACCTTATCTTTGTGGATGAAGTTTGTGGATTATTTAAGCTTGCAGGTATTCCCGATGATGTTGTCAAAAGGAAGGTCTTCCCTTTATCTTTGAAGGGAGATGCATTGACATGGTATAAACTATGTGATGATACGGGATCTTGGAATTATAAGCGATTGAAGTTGGAATTTCACCAGAAGTTCTATCCTATGCATCTTGTTCATCGTGATTGTAATTACATATATAATTTCTAGCCTCGCGAAGGATAAAGCATCGCTCAAGCTTGGGGGAGGCTTAATTCAATGTTATATTCATGCCCCAATCATGAGCTCTCTCGGGAAATGATTATTCAGAACCTTTATGCTCGGCTTTCTCTTGATAATCGCAACCTGCTCGATACTTCCTGTGCTGGTTCTTATATGCTGAAGACTATTGATTTCAAATGGGACTTATTGGAAAGAATTAAACACAACTCTGGAGATTGGGGTTCTGACGATGGTAAGGAGTTAGGTATGACACCTAAGTTCGATTGTGTTAAATCTTTCATGGATATTGATGCTTTTCGTGGATTTAGCTCTAAGTATGGACTTGACTCTGAGATAGTAGCTACTTTTTGTAAATCTTTTTCTACTCACGTTGATCTCCCTAAAGAGAAGTGGTTTAAATATAATCCTCCTGTTGAAGTGAAAGTAGTTGCACCTATTATAGTCGAAGAAAAGACTATTACCTATAGTGATCCTATTGTTCCTACTGCTTATGTTGAAAAACCTCCTTTTCCTATTAGGATAAAAGATCATGCTAAAGCTTCGACTGTTGTTCGTAAGAGTAATACTAGGACTTATACACCTCCTGAGCAAATTAATGTTGAACATAGTATTGCTATGATTAAAGATCTCTTGGATGAGGACTTAGATGGGCATGTTATTTCTTTCTTGGGTGAAACTGCTAATATTGCTAGACCTGATACTAAGACACGTAGACCTGTTGTAGGCATGCCTATTATTTCTGTTAAAATAGGAGATCAATGTTATCATGGCTTATTTGATATGGGTGCTAGTGCTAGTGCGATACCTTATGATCTTTATAAAGAAATTATGCATGACATTGCACCCGTTGAATTAGAAGACATTGATGTTACTATTAAGCTTGCTAATAGGGATACCATTAAACCTATTGGGATTGTTAGAGATGTTGAAGTTTTGTGTGGGAAGGTTAAATACCCTGCTGATTTTCTTGTTCTTGGTTCCCCACAAGATGATTTTTGTCCTATTATTTTTGGTAGACCCTTCTTGAATACTGCTAGTGCTAAGATTAATTGTGAAAAGAATATTGTCACTGTTGGCATAGATGGTATGTCTCATGAGTTTAATTTTGCTAAGTTTAGTAGACAACCTCGTGAAAGGGAACCACCTAGTAAGGATGAGATTATTGGTCATGAAAACGATATGTTTATGAAGGAAAGGGAAGAAATAGATGAACTAGTCCTTAAACAGGAACCTATGCTGAAACATAACCTTCCCATTGAAATTCTTGGGGATCCCCCTCCACCCAAGGGTAATCCCGTGTTTGAACTCAAACCTTTACCTGATAATCTTAAGTATGCTTATCTTGATGAAAAAAGAAATATATCATGTTATTATTAGTGCTAACCTTTCAGAGAAAGAAGAAGAAAGATTATTGAAAACTCTGAAGAAGCACTGAGCTGCTATTGGATATACTCTGGATGATCTTAAGGGCATTAGTCCCACATTATGTCAGCACAAAATTTCAGTGGAGAAAGATGCCAAACCAGTTAGAGATCCTCAAAGACGATTAAATCCCAAGATGAAGGAAGTGGTAAGAAAGGAGATACTAAAGCTCCTTGAGGCAGGTATTATTTATCCCGTTGCTGATAGTGAATGGGTAAGCCCTGTCCATTGTGTCCCTAAAAAGGGAGGTATTACCATTGTTCCTAATGATAAAGATGAATTGATCCCGTAATGAATTATTACAGGTTATAGGATGGTAATTGATTTCCGTAAGTTAAATAAAGCTACTAAGAAGGATCATTGCCCTTTACCTTTTATTGATCAAATGTTAGAAAGGCTATCCAAACACACACATTTTTTCTTTCTAGATGGTTGTTCTGGCTTCTCTCAGATACCCGTGTCTGCGAAGGATCAATCTAAAACTACTTTTACTTGCCATTTTGGTACTTTTGCTTATAGACGTATGCCTTTTGGTTTATGTAATGCACCTGCTACCTTTCAAAGATGCACGATGGCTATATTCTCTGATTTTTGTGAAAAGATTTGTGAGGTATTCATGGATGACTTTTCCATCTACGGATCCTCTTTTGATGATTGTTTGAGCAACCTTGATCGAGTTTTGCAGAGATGCAAAGACACTAGTCTCGTCCTGAATTGGGAAAAGTGTCATTTTATGGTTAATGAAGATATTGTCTTGGGGCACAAGATCTCCGAGAGAGGTATTGAAGTTGATAAAGCCAAAGTTGATGCTATTGAAAAGATGCCATGTCCCAAGGACATAAAAGGTATAAGAAGTTTCCTTGGTCACGCCAGTTTTTATAGGAGGTTCATGACTTTTCTAAAATCTCTAGGCCTCTGACTAATTTATTGCAAAAAGATATTCCTTTTGTCTTTGATGATGATTGTGTAGAAGCTTTTAAAACACTTAAGAAAGCTTTGATCACTGCACCTATTGTTCAGCCGCCTGATTGGAATTTACCTTTTGAAATTATGTGCGATGCTAGTGATTATGTTGTAGGAGCTGTTTTAGGGCAAAGAGTCGATAAGAAATTGAATGTTATCCAGTATGCTAGTAAGACTCTTGATACTGCCCAGAGAAATTATGCTACTACTGAAAAAGAGTTCTTAGCAGTTGTGTTTGCATGTGATAAGTTTAGACCTTATATTATCGATTCCAAAGTTACTATTCACACTAATCATGCTGCTATTAAATATCTTATGGAAAAGAAAGATGCTAAGCCTAGACTCATTAGATGGGTTCTCTTGCTCCAAGAATTTGACTTGCATATTATTGATAGAAAGGGAGCTGAGAACCCCGTTGCAGATAACTTGTCTAGGTTAGAGAATGTTCTTGATGACCCACTGCCTATTAATGATAGCTTTCCTGATGAACAATTAGCAGTCGTCAATGCTTCTCGTACTGCTCCTTGGTATGCTGATTATGCTAATTACATTGTTGCTAAATATATACCGCCTAGTTTCACATACCAGCAAAAGAAAAAGTTCTTTTATGATTTAAGACATTACTTCTGGGATGATCCACACCTTTATAAAGAAGGAGTAGATGGTGTTATTAGACGTTGTGTGCCTGAGCATGAACAGGAACAAATCCTACGTAAGTGTCACTCTGAATCTTATGGAGGACACCATGCTGGAGATAGAACTGCACACAAGGTACTACAATCTGGTTTTTATTGGCCTACTCTCTTCAAAGATGCTCTAAAGTTTGTCTTATCTTGTGATGAATGTCAAAGAATAGGTAACATTAGTAGACGTCAAGAAATGCCTATGAATTATTCGCTTGTTATTGAACCGTTTGATGTTTGGGGCTTTGATTATATGGGACCTTATCCTGCCTCTAATGGTTATACACACATTTTAGTTGATGTTGATTACATTACTAAGTGGGTAGAAGCTATTCCAACTAGTAGTGCTGATCATAACACTTCTATTAAAATGCTTAAAGAAGTTATTTTTCCGATGTTTGGAGTCCCTAGATATCTTATGACTGATGGTGGTTCACATTTTATTCATGGTGCTTTCCGTAAGATGCTTGCTAAGTATGATGTCAATCATAGAATAGCATCTCCTTATCACCCGCGGTCTAGTGGTCAAGTAGAGTTGTGCAATAGAGAGCTCAAATTAATTTTGCAAAAGACTGTGAATAGGTCTAGAAAGAATTGGTCCAAAAAACTTGATGATGCATTATGGGCCTATAGAACTTCATACAAAAATCCTATGGGTATGTCTCCATATAATATGGTTTATAGAAAAGCGTGTCATTTACCTCTTGAACTTGAACATAAAGCATATTGGGCTATTAAAGAGCTCAATTATGACTTCAAACTTGCCGATGAGAAGAGGTTGTTTGATATTAGCTCACTTGATGAATGGAGAACCCAAACATATGAGAATGCCAAGCTTTTCAAAGAAAAAGTCAAACGCTGGCATGATAAGAGGATACAAAAGCGTGAGTTTAACGTAGGAGATTATGTGTTATTATTCAACTCTCATTTAAGATTTTTTGCAGGAAAACTTCTCTCAAAATGGGAAGGTCCCTACGTTATCGAGGAGGTCTATCGTTCTGGTGCTATAAAAATCAACAACTTTGAAGGCACAAATCCGAGGGTGGTAAACGGTCAAAGAATTAAACATTATATTTCAGGTAATCCTATCAATGTTGAAACTAATATTATTGAAACCATAACCCCTGAGGAATACATAAGGGACATTTTCCAAAACGTTCCAGACTCCGAAAAGGCATAGGTATGTGGTACGGTAAGTAAACCGACTCCAAAACAACTCTAATGGCAATTTTTATCATTTTTGGATTATTTAAGAATTTTAGGAAGAAAGAAGTAGTCCGAAAGGGACACGAGGCCCCCGCGAGAGTGGAGGGCGCCCCCCTCCCCTGTAGGGCGCGCCCCTGTCTCGTGGGCACCTCGTGTGCCTCCCGGACTCCGTTTTCTTGCACGTTACGTATTTTGGTCGGTAAAAATTCATTATATATACTCCCAAAGGTTTTGACTACCGTATCACGCAAATATCCTCTGTTTTCGTTTCGAGTTGTTCCTGTTGCAGAATAGAGCAAGATGTCGTCCCAAGATTCGAAGGGGGAGAGCTACATGGCTGATTATGTCGCAAACCCAAAAGTATATGGGGATGTGGAACATTATGGATGGACCATGGAGGAAGAAGAAGACTATGATCCAAAGGGGAAGGAGGAGACAAGCTCTGATGAAGAGGACGAGCCACTACCTCAACCTGGTGACATGCATGTGGAGTTCAAGAAGTCAAGCCTCTCTAAGGTCCAATATATCCCACCATGTTTTTTGCAGGACAGCAAGGCAGCATTATGCAAAAAGATAATGAAACTTGAGCTCGAGAATGAGGATCTGAGGGAGGAAATTTTTAGCCTCAGACGCAAGCTAGAGAAGAAAAATGCAACAACTCCACCATCACCACCTTCGTGGAAATAATAACATGGGTATGGGCACTCCCCTTGGCAACTGCCAAGCTTGGGGGAGGTGCCCCGGTATCGTATCACCATCACACTCCTATCTTTACTGTTTTATTTAGTTCGATCCTTTTAGTAGTATCTTGATCAAGTAGTTTTGAGTTTTGCATTGTGATCTCTTTAAGTAATCGAGTCCGTGTGATATCTATAATAAAGATTAGTGTTGAGTCAAGGGCTTTGCTATGTTGCTACGATCTTGAGAAAGTAGAGAGAATAAAAGAGTTCATATTGATCTTATGGATAGTGATAACTTCACACATAGAAAGTATGAGGCATTAAAATTGTTGAGAGTTGATGAACGTAGCCTTGGTCATCATTGCAATTAATAGGAAGTGATAAGGAAAGAGGGGTTCACATATACATATATTATCTTGGACATCTTTTATGATTGTGAAGCACTCATTAAGTATGGCATGCTAAAAGATTTGATGTTGGACAAGGAAGACAACGTAATGGTTTATGTTTTTCCGACATCTCAGTTAAAGTATATTGTCATTGACCTTCCAAATATGTTGAGCTTGCCTTTCCCCCTCATGCTAGCAAAATTCCTTGCACCAAGTAGAGATACTACTTGTGCTTCCAAATATCCTTAAACCCAGTTTTGCCTTGAGAGTCCACCATACCTACCTATGGATTGAGTAAGATCCTTCAAGTAAGTTGTCATCGGTGCAAGCAATAAAAATTTCTCTCTAAATATGTATGACTTATTAGTGCAGAGAAAATAAGCTTTGTACGAACTTGTTGTGGAAGTAATAAAAGTGACGGACTGCATAATAAAGGTCCACATACAAGGTGCAATATAAAGTGACGTTCTTTTGCATTAAGATTTTGTGCATCAACCCTAAACGTGCATGACAACCTCTGCTTCCCTCTGCGAAGGGCCTATCTTTTACTTTATGTTTTTACTTTATGCTTGAGTCAAGGTGATCTTCACCTTTCCCTTTTTCATTTTATCCTTTGGCAAGCTCCTCGTGTTTGAAAGATCATGATATATATGTCCAATTGGATGTAAGTTAGCATGGGCCATTATTGTTGACATCACCTAAAGGTGAATACGTTGGAAGGCAACACAATGAGCCCCTACCTTTCTCAGTGTCCGGCTAAAACTCTATAACCACAACTACTGCGTGAGTGTTAGCAATTATAGGAGACTATGAGATAGTTGAGTATGTGAGCTTGCTGAAAAGCTCTATTATTGTCTCTTTCTGATGTTACGATAAATTGTAATTGCTTCAATGACTGAGATTATAGTTTGTTAGTTCCCAATGAAGTTTTTGAACCAAACTTGACATTGTGAATTGCTTGTTACTTGAGCATAGGAAATCATATGACAAAATCTATATATGTTGTTGTTATTAGAATGATCATGATGCCCTCATGTCCGTATTTTATTTTTATCAACACCTCTATCTCTAAACATGTGGACATATTTTTCGATTTCGGCTTCCGCTTGAGGACAAGCGAGGTCTAAGCTTGGGGGAGTTGATACGTCCATTGTGCATCATGCTTTTATATCCATATTTATTGCATTATGGGCTGTTATTACACATTGTATCTCATTACTTATGGCTATTTTCTCTTATTTTACAAGGTTTCCCATGAAGAGGGGGAATGCCGGCAGTTGGAATTCTGGCTGGAAAAGGAGCAAACTTGGAAACCTATTCTGCACAGCTCCAAAAGTCCAGAAACTCCACGAAACAACTTTTTGGATTTAATAAGAATTTATGAGTGAAAGAAATAGGCCAGGGGGCCCACACCCTGTCCAGGAGAGAGGGGGCGTGCCCCCCTATAGGGTGCGCCCCTATCTCCTGGGCCCCCTGGTGGGCCTCCGGTGTCCATCTTCTGCTATATCATCACTTTTACCCTGGAAAAAATCGTGGGCAAGCTTACGGGACAAAACTCCGCCGCCACGAGGCGGAATCAATCTAGGGCTCTGGCGGAGCTGTTCTGCCGGGGACACTTCCCTCCGGGAGGGGGAAATCATCACCAACGTCATCACCAAGATCCTCTCATCGGGAGGGGGTCAATCTCCATCAACATCTTCACCAGCACCATCTCCTCTCAAAACCCTAGTGCATCTCTTGTATCCAATCTTGTATCAAAACCACAAATTGGTACGTGTGGGTTGCTAGTAGTGTTGATTACTCCTTGTAGTTGATGCTAGTTGGTTTACTTGGTGGAAGATCATATGTTCAGATCCTTTATGCATATTATTACTCCTCTGATTATGAACATGAATATGCTTTGTGAGTAGTTACGTTTGTTCCTGAGGAAATGGGTGAAGTCTTGCTATTAGTAGTCATGTGAATTTGGTATTCGTTCGATATTTTGATGAGATGTATGTTGTCTTTTCCTCTAGTGGTGTTATGTGAACGTCGACTACATGACACTTTACCATTATTTGGGCCTAGATGAAGGCATGGGGAAGTAATAAGTAGATGATGGGTTGCTAGAGTGACAGAAGCTTAAACCCTAGTTTATGTGTTGCTTCATTAGGGGCAGATATGGATCCATACGCTTAATGTTGTGGTTAGGTTTACCTTAATACTTCTTTTTGTAGTTGCGGATGCTTGCAATAGGGGTTAATCATCAGTGGGATGCTTGTCCAAGTTAGGGCAGTACCCAAGTACCGGTCCACCCACATATCAAATTATCAAAGTATCGAACGCGAATCATATGAATGTGATGAAAACTAGCTTGACGATAATTCCCAATGTGTCCTCGGGAGCTCCTTTATCATTATTAGATCTTGTCCAGGCTTATCCTTTGCTACATAAAGGATTGGGCCACCTTGCTGCACTTTATTTACTTTATTTACTTGTTGCTCGTTACTACTTATTTTATCACAAAACTATCTATCACCTACAATTTCAGTGCTTGCAGAGAAAACCTTACTGAAAACCACTTATCATTTCCTTCTTCTCCTCGTTGGGTTCGACACTCTTACTTATCAAAAGGACTACAATAGATCCCCTACACTTGTGGGTCATCAGCGTCCTATCTCGAAAGCATTATTCTTTAATTCTCTACCAACATAAGCATTAAAACTTTCTTGTCTAGCCATAAAGTCATCAAATTCATCTAAGCATGGGCTATGAAATTTAGTAGACGGGATTTCAACTTTATCATATCTATAGAGAGAATTTACCTTTACTACCTGTGTCGGGTTACCAAGACAATGTGGTTCTTCAACAGGCGGTATATTAAGACCATGTATTTCTTCAATAGGAGGTAAATTCTTAACATCTTCAGCTTTAATACCTTTTTCTTTCATTGATTTCTTTGCCTCTTGCATATCTTCAGGACTGAGAAATAAAACAACTCTCTTCTTCGGAGTGGGTTTAGGAATAGGCTCAGGAGTTGGCTCAATTGGTTCAGGAATTGCCTCAGGAAGAGTCCAATTATTTTCATTAGTCAACATATTATTCAATAGTAATTCAGCTTCGTTGACTGTTCTTTCCCTGAAAACACAACCAGCACAACTATTCAAGTAGTCCTTGGAAGCATCGGTTAGTCCATTATAAAAGATATCAAGTATTTCATTTTTCTTAAGAGGATGATCAGGCAAAGCATTAAGTAATCGGAGAATCCTCCCCCAAGCTTGTGGGAGACTCTCTTCTTTGATTTGCACAAAATTATATATTTCCCGGAAGGCAGCTTGTTTCCTATGAGCAGGGAAATATTTAGCAGAGAAGTAATAAATCATATCCTGGGGACTACACACACAACCAGGATCAAGAGAATTAAACCAAGTCTTAGCATCACCCTTTAATGAGAACGGAAATATCTTAAGGATATAATAATAGTGAGACTTCTCATCATTAGTAAACAGGGTGGCTATATCATTTAACTTGGTAAGATGTGCCACAACAGTTTCAGATTCAAGGCCATAAAAAGGATCAGATTCAACCAAACTAATAATTTCAGGATCAACAGAGAATTCATAATCCTTATCAGTAACACATATAGGTGAAGTAGCAAAAGCAGGGTCAGGTTTCATTCTAGCATTAAGAGACTGCTGCTTCCATTTAGCTAATAACTTCTTAAGATCATATCTATCTTTTTAAGCAAAGATAGCTCTAGCAGCTTCCTCGTCCATAACATAACCCTCAGGAACAACAGGTAATTCATAATCAGGGGGAGAACTTTCATCATCACTATCATCAATAATAGCATCTTCAATAATTTCATTCTCTCTAACCCTAGCAAGTTGTTCATCAAGAAATTCACGTAATGGCAAAGTAGTATCACACACAGAAGTAGTTTCATCATAAGTATCATGCATAGCAGAAGTGGCATCATCAATAACATGCGACATATCAGAATTCATAGCAGTAGCAGGTTTAGGTGTCGCAAGCTTACTTAAAGCAGAAGGAGAATCTAGTGTAGATAGATGGCAGTTCCTTACCTTCCCTCGTAGTTGAGGGAAAAATCTTGGTTCTTTCGTCTTTCAAGTTCCTCATAGTGATCAACAGATATAAATCCCAAGTGACTCAAAGAATAGAGCTATGCTCCCCGGCAACGGCGCCAGAAATTAGTCTTGATAACCCACAAGTGTAGGGATCGCAACAGCTTTCGAGGGTAAAGTATTCAACCCAAATTTATTAATTCGACATAAGGGGAGCCAAAGAATATTCTTAAGTATTAGCAGTTGAGTTGTCAATTTAACCACACCTGGATAACTTAGTGTCTGCAGCAAAGTATTTAGTAGCAAAGTGGTATGATAATAAAGGTAACAGTGGCAAAAGTAAAGATAATAGTTTGTAGTGATTGTAACAATAGCAACGGAAAAGTAAATAAGCGAAACACAAGATGTGAAAAGCTCGTAGGCATTGGATCAGTGATGGATAATTATGTGGATGCGATTCCTCATGTAATAGTTATAACATAGGGTGACACAGAACTAGCTCCAGTTCATCAATGTAATGTAGGCATGTATTCCGAATATAGTCATACGTGCTTATGGAAAAGAACTTGCATGACATCTTTTGTCCTACCCTCCCGTGGCAGCGGGGTCCTAGCAGAAACTAAGGGATATTAAGGACTCCTTTTAATAGAGAACCGAACCAAAGCATTAACACATAGTGAATACATGAACTCCTCAAACTATGGTCATCACCGAGAAGTATCCCGATTATTGTCACTTCGGGGTTGTCGGATCATAACACATAATAGGTGACTATAGACTTGCAAGATAGGATCAAGAACACACATATATTCACGAAAACACAATAGGTTCATATCTGAAATCATGGCACTTGGGACCTAGTGACAAGCATTAAGCATAGCAAAGTCATAGCAACATCAATCTCAAAACATAGTGGATACTAGGGATTAAACCCTAACAAAACTAACTTGATTACATGGTAAATCTCATCCAACCCATCACCGTCCAGCAAGCCTACGATGGAATTACTCACGCACGGCGGTGAGCATCATGAAATTGGTGATGGAGGATGGTTGATGATGACGACGGCAACGGATCCCCCTCTCTGGAGCCCCAAACAGACTCCAAACCAGGCCTCCCGAGAGAGATTAGGGCTTGGCGGCGGCTCCGTATCGTAAAACACGATGAAACTTTCTCTCTGATTTTTTTTCTCCGTGAAATGGAATATATGGAGTTGGAGTTGAGGTCGATGGAGCCTCAGGGGGCCCACGAGACAGGGGGGCGCCCAGGGGGGAGGGTGCGCCCCCACCTTCGTGGACAGGGTGTGGGCCCCCTGGTCTTGATTCTTTCGCCGGTATTTTTTATATTTTCCAAAACTTGTCTCCGTGGATTTTCAGGTCATTCCTAGAACTTTTGTTTTCTACACATAAAACAACATCATGGCAGTTCTGCTGAAAACAGCGTCAGTCCGGGTTAGTTTCATTCAAATCATGCAAGTTAGAGTCCAAAACAAGGGCAAAAGTGTTTTGAAAAGTAGATACATTGGAGACGTATCACCAACTAGATCGATTTTTCTTTCCATGGGAAGAGGTGCTTCATGATGGGTTCGATCGTGCGGTGTTCTTTCCCGGTGACAGAAGGGGCAACAAGACACGCATGTATCGTTGCTATTAAGGATAACAAGATGGGGGCTATTCCTACATGAATAGATCTTGACTACATCATGTCATCGTTCTTATTGCATTACTTCGTTTTTCCATGAACTTAATACACTAGATGCATGCTGATAGCGGTCCATGTGTGGAGTTATAGTAGTGAATGCACGCAAGAGTCGGTCTACTAATCTTTGGACGTGATGCCTATATAATAATCATTGCCTGGATATCGTCATAATTATTTGATGTTCTATCAATTGCCCAACAGTAATTTGTTTACCCACCGTGTGTTATTTCTTGAGTGAAGCCACTAGTGAAATCTACGGCCCCCGGGTCTATTTTCCCATCATATGTTTGTAGATTTATATTGCTATTTGCCTTTTTCTTTATTTGCATCCTTTATTTTCAGATATGTATTATCAAAAGCCCAAAAATACCTCGCTGAGTTTTATTTGCCGTTATTTGCATCTACCAATCTACCACAATCTTTATCCCATCAACTTGACAATTTCTGGCACCGTTAACCGAGAGGGATTGACAACCCCTTTTTCACGTGGGGCTGCAAGTATTTGTTCTTTGTGTGCAGGTACCGGTTACATAGTGTTGCTTGGTTCTCCTACTTGTTTTATAACCTTGGTTTCATAAATGAGGGAAATACCTACCGTAGCTGTGTTGCATCATCCCTTCCTCTTTGGGGAAATACCGACATAGTTCAAGCGACATCGGTGAGTAATTTTGCTTTAGTAAGAATATTGGTGTTAAGATTTGTGATTCCCTATGCATGCACATTAAGTCAATAGTTATGCAATGAAGTTATATCCTACTTGTGGTGCATTATCCGATGTTAGTTATGTTTAATGTTGTTTTGTGATGGTTTTTGTTTCATGATTGGTCGCTTCTCAATCTATTTGTTAGCCTTCATTTTTTAGCCTTCATTTGCTAGCCTCGTATTTCTTCTTCGAAACTTCAGTTTAGTTAGGCCAACTAGATCGATTTTTCTTGCCATGGGAAGAGGTGCTTTGTGATGGGTTCGATCATGCGGTGTTCTTTTCTAGTGATGGAAGGGTCAGCAAGACACACATGTATGTTGTTATTAAGGATAACAAGATGGGAGCTATTCCTACATGAATAGATCTCGTCTACATCATGTCATCATTCTTATTGCATTAGTCCATTTCTCCATGAACTTAATACACTAGATGCATGCTGGATAGCGGTCGATGTGTGGAGTAATAGTAGTAGATGCAGGCAGGAGTCGGTCTACTAATCTTGGACGTGATGCCTATATAATGATCATTGCCTGGATATCGTCATAATTATTTGATCTTCTATCAATTGTCTAATAGTAATTTGTTTACCCATCATGTATTATTTCTTGAGAGAAGCCACTAGTGAAACCTACGGCCCCCGGATCTATTTTCTCATCATATATTTTCAGATCTATGTTGCTATTTGTCTTTTCTTTTATTTCAGATCTATATTATCAAAAACCCAAAAATACCTCGCTGAATTTTATTTGCCGTTATTTGCATCTATCAATCTATCACAAATTTTATCCCGTCAACTTGACAATTTCTGACACCGTTACCCGAGAGGGATTGACAACCCCTTTTACACATTGGGTTGCAAGTATTTATTCTTTGTGTGCAGGTACCATTTACATAGTGTTGCTTGGTTCTCCTACTGGATTGATACATTGGTTTCATAACTGAGGGAAATACCTACCGTAGTTGTATTGCATCATCCCTTCCTCTTTCGGGAAATACCGACATAGTTCAAGCGACATCACCCAATCACTACCCGCGAACGTGCCCGAGCGCGTCTGTAGGCGTTTGAGGTGTCGTATTTGACATATCTGGTTGTAGATGCTCTTAGAGAAACTCCAATGGGCCGACCCATTTCGTCGGCACATGTCCTTTTGTGTCAAAACAGACAAAAAGGTTGGTCCAATGCGCTAACCCAAACCCAAAACGCGTCCGCTTCATGTCCGTCTGGATGCATTTGAAGCCCAAATTTGCGTCTGGTTTGCGTCTACAAGAACACGAAATGGACAGGGCACGTGTGACGCCTGGATAATTAAGCTACAGTAATCCCATGTTAATGATGCCACATCATCATGATTACTGTTATTAAACTCGTGATGTTTCAAACCCACCCTTTATTCAAAATTCAAAATCAAGTCAAACTCAAAAGTTTTCAAATGTCTAAAAATAAAATGTTCATCATGTAGCAAATTTTCATTTGTTAATACTCGGGGTGGACCAACAATTTTGCAAAATGGTTTAATGCCCTAATCAAAATTAAACAAAATTATAAAGTTTAAATAAAATAAAATGAAAAGACCCCCCCCCCCACGCTGGACCAACCGGCCCAGCTAGCCAACCAACCGGGCCAGCTAGCCAACCGACCGGCCCAGCCCCCCCTCTTTGGCCTACAATGCCACCCCCGGTGACCTAGCCCCCAAAATATCTCCCCACACACCCACTCTCTCCCTCGTCTCTCCCTCCCCACTCGCCTGGATCGAGGAGGAACCCGATCCCGCGCCCCCCCGCCGTCGGCGCCCATCCCCGGCGCTGCACCCAGCCGCACCGCCCGATGCCACTGGCCGCCTCCATCCGACAATACTATCATGCAACATGATGTCACTACATGCACCACTTATTCTGCTCGGGTTACCTCGTAACCATCACATGCATCATTTACCCACCTCGGACATCACACGATCACCTCAGGATCAAATCAAGCTTGGTATAAACAATACCGTAGTAATTAGTAGATGAACACAAGGAGCTTGATCTTTACCCACGATTCTCATACAACATCACGAATATACAACGACTCGGTATCATCTATACCACCGTGATCCTTACGGCGATCACAACCCGACCAACACTTGGCCCGTGTTCCTTATGGCGATCACAACCCGACCAACACTTGGCCCGTGATCCTTACGGTGATCACAACCTGACCAACACCTGGCCCGTGATCCTTACGGCGATCACAACCCGACCACTACATGGCCCGTGATCCTTACGGCGATCACAACCAACTTATCTCACTGTTATTAAGCACATTATTCATATTACTGTTGACTGATGGTGTGACCTTCTCTCGACCTGGGCCCTTATCCGTGGGCGCGGCTATCGATATATTTAATATACACTCTGTAGAGGTTAGTACACTATACCCACACTACGGAACCCATGGCCTCGCACTCCCATTCGGGTGGACCAACGGCGTTCCGACAAAACCGTCCTACTGCCATGACACTCTCCCGGCCACTCCGACTCACTCCTCACTGAGCTAAGTCATGGGTGGCCCCGTGCCTACCTCAAGACACAACGACCACCGTCGTGGCCCAACACATAAACGATCCCACACGGGGATCCGCCGGCTATAACAACTACGGGCACACAAGGTTATGCTTGCCTACCGGGCCAGGGTAGAACACGCCCATAACCTTCCCTCGTTGGAGGCACTGGCGAGAGGCACGACAATAGACCCAGTTAGGACCGTCCCATACCGGTAATCGTGGTTGCACTGGTCAGCATCGATTCAGCGGCACCATGACTCAGCCAACAGTTGTTCAAGTTCAATTTAATCTGCTAAACTTAAATGCAAATATGTTGAGTCATGATAAAATAACATGATGCCAACAATAATACATGAACATGATATCAACATCATCATGAGGGTATCACATAACTTTCCACCATGTCAACAACAAATTATATCCACTAAGCATCGCATATTGACTAGTATGTCCATCTCCAACATCAACATGTACTACTAACAAGCATAAACATATGAAAGGTAATACTAGCAGGTATAACATGATCACATAGTATAAGACAATATAGCACAAAAGTGAACCTGCAAATCTGAACATCACTGGAACAACGATAACCATCTTTTCAACAAGCAAACATTTAATAAAGATTCAAGTTGAAAACCATGGCTACTGCATGACTATCATGCGAGTGGGTATTGTGGCTTGCCTGGGGATGAAGAAGGCACCGGGCAGAAGTGCGAGAAACTCGCGGAACGAATCGCTGGAAAACGTTCTCTCTCGGAGGGGGCTGAATAAGGGCAAGGGCATAAAGGTCATTTTCACAGTGTCAAACCATAGTGAAAGTGACACCAACAGAAAGGGCTCGACGAAACGAAGAAGTAGGCGTTGGATTCACCTCAAATGGAGTTACGGATAAAAAGTTATAAGGGTTTTACTGCCAGGGACCTATCTGTAAAAATTTATTTTACAGACTGGGCCAAAACAGAAAAATGGAAAGTGTATTATGGGGAATACGGTTCCACTTAAATGACGTGGCAGTGGTGGGGCCGTGGCTGGTCAACGCCTGAGGGACTGATGGGTGGGTCCCACCTTAT
The DNA here is from genome assembly GCF_018294505.1 of Triticum aestivum. Lineage (NCBI taxonomy): Eukaryota > Viridiplantae > Streptophyta > Magnoliopsida > Poales > Poaceae > Triticum > Triticum aestivum. Next base: position 529,923,120 of record NC_057798.1, read on the forward strand.
CCTTCTCTCTCCTCCTGGCTCCTCCTTTTTCCCCGATGCGCGCCCGCAGAGCAGAGGAGGCCGAGCGCTCCGGCGACGGCCGCCGGGGCTACAGGGCACCTCCAGCGAGGCTCCGCCCATGGATGAGCTCGTCGAGGAGAGACGCATCTAGAGGGACAGCTCGTGGCCGCCGGGATAGGTCGAGGCGATGGCAGGTTGGACTCCGGCGGAGGGGGCTTCGGGAGGAGATGGGACTCGAGGCCATAGTGGCTCCGGCGAGGGGAAAAGGGCATGGGGAAGGTCACCGGAGTGGTGGTGCTCTACTGGTGGTGGTGGAGAGAGGGGAGGAGCTCGGGGTTGCTCGGATTCGAGCTGAGCTCGACGGCGGCCAAGGCAGCGATGGCGGGTAGGGAGTGCTCCAGGAGCTCGGGCTAGTGGCTAGGCGGGGCTAGAGGACAGCGGGGGGGCTGCTGGTGATCTCGGGAGGGCCCGAGAATGGCTTAAATAGCCGCGGGGCAAGGGAGGCCGAGCTGGCACCGCCGGCGATGCGTGTCCGCCGCCGCGGACGCGTGTGCTCGTGCATGGACTCGGGGCAAACGACGAGGGATGAGGAGGGCAGAGCTCTCACGAGGAGAAGGAGGCCAAGGGGCGCGGGGAGGAAGAGGACGGCGACGAGTGGATCCAGAACGCCACTGTTTGTCTATGGGCGCACGGCGACGATAGTTGACGGAGGGGCTGACGGAGGGGGAGAAGGCTCCAGGAGGACGGCGACGACGCGGTAAAACGGTGAGACATGCTTAAGAGCGCGAAGACGCCGAGGGGGAGAGGGCCCAAGCACAAACGACGTTCTGGCCACGCACACAGCATGCCAAAGCGGTGGTCACCGCACGCACTGGTGCTCACAGTGGCACACAGCCTGCCAAACAATGTCTCGGGGCTTGTCCTTTCTGGGGAGGTCGCAACTGCGGTGGTAGTTTGGTTAAAAGTGACATGGTTAAATGGCAGTTAACACCTGAAGTTTACTGCAGTAAACTTGATCGTGTACTGCTGCTCAACAGGGATGTGATTGGGTCAAATGGAGTTGTCTGGGAGGTTGAGGTAAAGAAGGACTTACATCCTGGTTACTATGGATGGGTTTGGATCAAGATTTAATAGAGTTGCTTTGCAACTGCCAAATATGGTCCAGAATCAAGATTTGGATGATGCACTATGATGAAGCATCAACTTGAGCTCAAATTGGGGAAAGCCTATTCATTTGGTCATATGATGATGCTGTAAAAATATCATGCCAAATCGACAAACCAAAATAGCACTTGCTTCACAAACATCTCTACTGACCAGAAACTTGGAATAATTATGGTGACCAAATGGATCAATTAAATGATGCCAAAATGTGTGGAGAGATGTTTTATGGGCATAAGAATGATCTAGTAATTTATCAGGATTTTTGAAGCAATATAAAATATACTTGCTTCACAACCTGAAAATATTGTCAGAAACAAAGATTTGCTCCTGTTCTCACATATATGATTGGATGGGGCTGAAAATGGGTGGAAGGGGTTAATATAGGAACATTAAGGCGTGTGCAAAAGTTCAACTCATTTGGGTACTCCTAGCTAGTACTTCCTTCACAAAGCTTTCTGTTAGACAGTAACTTTGAAAATTCACTAAGGAAGATTGGCTAGGCAAATAAATTTGAACTTGTGCATGAGGCAATTATTTGGACATATAAACATGCCCAAAAAGGTTGGGAGTCAATAGGAGAAATATAAATGACACTTCCTTCACAAAGTGCCATTCAGGGCAGAATAGAAAAAGGAATATTGGGGAATTATTTTTGAACATGGCAATGAAGAGTTTTGCCATATTTGATCAAGATATGACCCAAACAATTTATTAGAATTATTTGGGAATTTTTGGAGTGATGGAAATATAGGTTGCTTCACAACCTAGGGCAATTTGAGTTATTTCTTTGATAGAAAAGGAATATTCCCAATAAAAAGAATATTGGGGTTTGGGCTAGGATGGAAATAACAGGGTCTAGGGAAAGATTTGGGAATGGCAAGCCACTCTGGAAGCAAAGAAGAGGGCATCTTCTTTAGTTTCCAGACCACAAAGCCACGGAAAAAGAAAACTCACGCAAAAACATTGAAAAAACAAAACAAAAAGAAAGGGCCAAAAATCAGGCTGTCACAAACCTTACCCCCTTAAAGAAATCTCGTCCTCGGGATTTGGTTGCTCAGGGAACAAGTATGAATATTCTGACTTAAGGAAACCGTTTCCAACTTGGGTATCCTTTTTCCTTTATTGTTGTTCCCATTAAACTTTTATCTGACTAGCCCTGGGTGGTTTGCTCTACTGTATCCACATTCTAACAGATCTTACCTGGCCTGCTCATGCTTATATAGGCTCCAATTTCTTTTTTTAGATCTGCTGACCAGCTGAGTGTGATTTAATTATGACGACTAAAATATATGCCTGTCTCACAAATCCAAAAGTGATTTCCGTTGGCTGTGCCACCCGGCACTGACAACCTTTCATGTAATGATGATCATATTTTTCTGATGAGAACTCAAGCTCTGACTCATTGCATTGGGTTTCTCCACTAAATGCAAGTCCTTTGGGTTCCAAACAGTGAGTTAAAACATAACCGTTTCCTGACAGATTCTGACTCATCACAGAAGTTTTTGAATCATCTTAACTTGTTCCATTGTTGTGAGTATCAGATCCGTACCAAATATTTGATTGTCTCCTGTCGCGGCCAGCATAAAGGGTTTGTCATGTATGAAAATATATGCAGGCTTGACGGAAAAATTTTGTTCACGACAGGCTATCCAGGATGGTTCATATAAGTGAGTACTCAGGCTTCCAGCCTGTTATTCCTCATGCTGATTAATCATGTTGTAGGCATATCCATGTGGATCAATACTGACTTAGACTGTCCGGGGGATCTGCACCATGGGGGTCATGTACAGTTTTCATACCTGCATCACTGGTCTCGCTCCTTCATTATTGTTTTCTTGTATGGATCTTTGGCTGAAATAGCTGGGCCATATTGTTTCTTCGTATGACCATAGGTACTGTCGGTGCAATCTTTCGGCAATCATAGCTTATCCTCATTTTTCTGACAGGGTAACCCATTAAATGGAAGGTTCAACACCTCTCAAGTTCTGATCGTTCAGAAATGATCATCCGAAACCCTTGCAAGAAATCGGCAAATAAATCAGTAGCCACCAGAGCGGTCTTTACAACTCAGATCTGGGACCTTACTGAAATAACTCAACCACGGCTCAGGACGAAAAAGCAGCTCAGAGCATGAGACCGGGTCGATAAGAAGAAGGTGGCAGCTCCCTAAAATAGCAAAAAAGCAGCTATAGGGCTACTATCACAAAAAGAAACTCAACAGTTGTACGAGACGGCCGAAAAACAGCTCAGACTTGTGACAGTCGTTGAAGAGAGAAACAAAAATCGGCATCCACCCCGGATAGCTAGAAACAGCTCAGATCACAGGCGGGTGTCGTCATTGGACAAAAAGGGTACAAGGGCTCATCAGGATCATTTTCCAGTTTCACGGGTACTTGTATTGAGCTCATTGATGTCGTCAATCCTCATAATCCTTTGTCACGCTGCGGTGTATATTGGCTTTCTTCTATTAACCATCCTCACATGGTTATCAAATCCTCATCCGAGTGACTTGTAAGATCTTGATGGTATGCTCATTGCATATATATGGGGATCTGATTCCGAGACAGACGTGTATTCTGACTAATTCTTGATTCTGACCAAAATGTTGCGGATCTGATTCTTGGGATTTGCTGCCATATGCTATCAATTCACTGCGTACTACCTTGTACCAATGTCTTACTGAGGAATATTTGCTAGCTTGTGCTCGAAACTTTCATCGGACAGCTTGCTGAAGAAGACTGGATATCATGCTTCAGAAGCTTACCCCCTTAAAGACTTTGCTGGGGAAAGACTCGGTACCTTATGCTGGAAGCTTTTGCGGTTGCTTACTGAAGAAGACAGGGTACCTTGCACGGAAAATCATTCATGTATCGTACTAAGGAAGATAGATGAATCTTTCCTTGGAAGCTTCTCTAGTATCTTGCACGGGAAAAGTGGGTTGCTTACACCAGAAACTTCTTATTGTGATATGCGGACCGATTTCCACATATATCAGCATCTGAATATTTTTGCTATTGATTTCTTGCATGAAACGGGGTTTTGCAGGACTATTCTCCCTTCTGAGTATATGCCATATTTTTGCTTGCTTCCAGGTACATCGAGTTCCAAAATCATCCTCAACGAAAAATTAAACTTGTATCTGAGCCATACCTTTGATAATATTCTGTCAACCTTGCACACAATTTATCTTCTTGCTGATTTAATCATTTTGTTGTGATGAGTGCACGCTGATGCAAACTTGATACTGACGGTCCATCCAGGATTTCTTTTGCATCCAGACAAGATATTCCAATTTCCATTGCAGTCTGCTGATAATTCCATTTTGTTTAGCTTAATTTCCAAATATATGCATTTCTTGCTGACTCTTCGGGTCCGGTGTCGGTTGACGAGCAAATTTAATAGGGGAAAACTTTGTAACACCGAAGGCCCAAAGGAAGGAATAACAAAAACAACTAAAATAAAAGCACACAAACATACTACTAATATAATTAATCAAGCAATCACAACATATTACTGCTACTCACACAATAATATGCATGCACACCTAAGCACACAAATCTCGTGGAAACTCAGGTATTGCGATCTAACATGATGTGACGATGTGCACGAGGACGAATAAATGTGTGGAAGAATTGGTGTAAACAGCGCTACACCAAGTGCTAGCTTAGCCAGGTGGCAACCTGAACTAGCTCGGAGGCGAGGACGTACTTGGTAACCATGTAGGGGGACACGTAGGTCGCAACCACATTATTATCAAGCGGACGGAAAAAGATCCGTACTCGTCCAAGAAATAGGATAGCGGGGAAAAACTGAGGCGGCTGACATTGCCCTTTCTTGATAACTAAGATCATTAAGGGTTGCCAAGACGACAAAATAAAAGAATGATCCGGGATAGAAACATTTCCATCACCGAAACGATAGGCGGGACTGAAAGAAAGACATCAGTGCGATACCTGAGCACCATTTTTGCAAACAGTGTCGGGATCACTTGGCATCACTCTGCTAGGACAGAAGTAACACCAAACACCGAAAGAACTAGAGGAATGCAAAGGTTGAGCTGTAGTGGATCCGAACCGATGCCAGCTACACTCACCAGATAAACCGTTAGTACAAATACTAAGGCTATATGCATGCTATGCGACAAACAAATGCAGCAATCAATTGCAACAAACCAACTGGGGTCTATACTACCGCTTTCTAACGTTCGCGTGGTCTAGGGCGTCCTACAGCCAGACCTGCTCTGATACCAAGCGTTGTTTCACCCCGGCTCAGAGAAAACCGGAACGCCCCGTATTCCAGCCCAGAGATCGAGATGAAGTCTTCTGGAATACAGCACTGCTTAGCATAGAACAAACCAGCCTTCTATTATTACATGAATATGAATACAAGGTCTCTGATATTACAATGAATAACATCGGTACGACGGCACTACACCATCCTCAGCTGCTCTATGCAAGCAACAGAACAACTCGAAGCAGCGGAATAACTCTAGCAGCGGAACAACGACAACGGTGGTGAACTCCACTCCATAGGGACTTTGGCTGGAACGCTTATCCTAGCTCGCACGAACGGAAACCACGACAAGCAAGCAATCAAATCCGGCATGACCTGCAAGCTGGCATGACACGCCAGGTCAGTACATTGAATGTACTTGCAAGCTCACAATAACCAGAAACATTCAAGACAAACAACACCATGGCAGTTACAGGTTAAGCAGAATTTAACATGATATCATCAGAACAATATAGCATGAACAACTTGAACATGATACAGTTAACACAACATGAACATGGCATGAACATATTAATCCGACAATACTATCATGCAACATGATGTCACTACATGCACCACTTATTCTGCTCGGGTTACCTCGTAACCGTCACATGCATCACTTACCCACCTCGGACATCACACGATCACCTCAGGATCAAATCAAGCTTGGTATAAACAATACCGTAGTAATCAGTAAATGACCACAAGGAGCTTGACCTTTACCCACGATACTCGTACAACATCACGAATATACAATGACTCGGTATCATCTATACCACCCTGATCCTTACGGCGATCACAACCCGACCAACACTTGGCCCGTGATCCTTACGGTGATCACAACCTGACCAATACCTGGCCCGTGATCCTTACGGCGATCACAACCCGACCACTACATGGCCTGTGATCCTTACGGCGATCACAACCAACTTATCTCACTGTTATTAAGCACATTATTCATATTACTGATAACTCATGGTGTGACCTTCTCTCGACCTGGGCCCTTATCCACGGGCGCTGCTATCGATAGATTTAATATACACTCTGCAGAGGTTAGTACACTGTACCCACACTATGGAACCCATGGCCTCGCACTCCCATTCGGGTGGACCAACGACGTTCCGACAAAACCGTCCTACTGCCATGACACTCTCCCGGCCACTCTGACTCACTCCTCACTGAGCTAAGTCATGGGTGGCCCCGTGCCTACCTCCAAACACAACAAACACCGTCGTGGCCCAACACATAAACGATCCCACACGAGGATCCGCTGGCTATAACAACTACGGGCACACAAGGTTATGCTTGCCTATCGGTCCAGGGTACAACACGCCCATAACCTTCCCTCGTTGGAGGCACCGGCGAGAGGCACGACAATAGACCCAGTTACGACCGTCCCATACCGGTAAGCGTGGTTGCACTGGTCAGCATCGATTCAGCGGCACCATGACTCAGCCAACAGTTGTTCAAGTTCAATTTAATCCGCTTAAACTTGAATGCAAATATGCTGAGCCATGATAAAATAACATGATGCCAACAATAATACATGAACATGATATCAACATCATCATGAGGGTATCACATAAATTTCCACCATGTCAACAATAAATCATATCCACTGAGCATCACATACTGACTAGTATGTCCGTCTCCAACATCAACATGTACTACTAACAAGCATAAACATATGAAAGGTAATACTAGCAGGTATAACATGATCACAGAGTATAAGACAACATAGCACAAAAGTGAACCTGCAAACTTGAACATCACCGGAACAACGATAACCATCTTTTCAACAAGCAAACATTTAATAAAGATTCAAGTTGAAAACCATGGCTACTGCATGAATATCATGCGAGTGGGTATGTGGCTTGCTTGGGGATGAAGAAGGCACCGGGGAGAAGTGCGAGAAACTCACGGAACGAATCGCCGACAAACGTTCTCCCTCGGAGGGAGCTGAATAAGGGCAAGGGCATAAAGGTCATTTTCACAGTTTCAAACCATAGTGAAAGTGACACCAACAGAAAGGGCTCGACGAAACGAAGAAGTGGGCATTGGATTCACCTCAAACAGAGTTACGGATAAAAAGTTATAAGGGTTTTACTGCCAGGGACCTATCTATAAAAATTTATTTTACAGACTGGGCCAAAACAGAAAAATGGAAAGCGTATTCTGGGGAATACACTTCCACTTAAATGACGTGGCAGTGGCGGGGCCGGGGCTGGTCAACGCCTGAGGGACTGACGGGTGGGTCCCACCTTATCCTTCTCTCTCCTCCTGGCTCCTCCTTTTTCCCCGACGCGCGCCCGCAGAGCAGAGGAGGCCGAGCGCTCCGGCGACGGCCGCCAGGGCTACAGGGCACCTCCAGCGAGGCTCCGCCCATGGATGAGCTCGTCGAGGAGAGACGCATCCAGAGGGACAGCTCGTGGCCGCCGGGATAGGTCAAGGTGATGGCAGATTGGACTCCGGCGGAGGGGGCTTCGGGAGGAGATGGGACTCGAGGCCATAGTGGCTCCGGCGAGGGGAAAAGGGCATGGGGAAGGTCACCAGAGTGGTGGTGCTCTACTGGTGGTGGTGGAGAGAGGGGAGGAGCTCGGGGCTGCTCGGATTCGAGCTGAGCCCGACGGCGGCCAAGGTAGCGATGGCGGGCAGGGAGTGCTCCAGGAGCTCGGGCTAGTGGCTAGGTGGGGCTAGAGGAGAGCGGGGAGGCTGGTGGTGAGCTCGGGAGGGCTCGGGGATGGCTTAAATAGTCGCGGGGCGAGGGAGGCTGAGCTGGCACCGCCGGCGACGCGTGTCCGCCGCCGCGGACGCGTGTGCTCGTGCATGGACTCGGGGCAAACGACGAGGGAGGAGCAGGGCAGAGCTCTCACGGGGAGAAGGAGGCCAAGGGGCGCAGGGAGGAAGAGGACGATGACGAATGGATCCAGAACGCCACTATTCGTCCGTGGGCGCACGGCGACGACAACTGACGGAGGGGCTGACGGAGGGGGAGAAGGCTCTAGGAGGACGGCGACGACGCGGTAAAATGGTAAGACATGCTTAAGAGCGTGAAGATGCCGAGGGGGAGAGGGCCCAAGCACAAACGACGTTCTGGACGCGCAGACAGCATGCCAAAGTGGTGGTCACCGTGCGCACTGGTGCTCACAGTGGCACACAGCCGGCCAAACAATGTCTGGGGGCTTGTCCTTCCTGGGGAGGTCGCAACTGCGGTGGTAGTTTGGTTAAAAGTGACATGGTTAAATGGCAGTTAACACCTGAAGTTTACTGCAGTAAACTTGATCGTGTACTGCTACTCAACAGGGATGTGATTGGGTCAAATGGAGTTGTTTGGGAGGTTGAGGTAAAGAAGGACTTACATCCTGGTAACTATGGATGGGTTTGGATCAAGATTTATAGAGTTGCTTTGCAACTGCCAAATATGGTCCAGAATCAAGATTTGGATGATGCACTCTGATGAAGCATCAACTTGAGCTCAAATTGGGCAAAGCCTATGTTGGGGAACGTAGCAGAAATTGAAAATTTTCTACGCATCACCAAGATCAATCTATGGAGATACTAGCAACGAGAGAGAGGGGAGTGCATCTTCATACCCTTGAAGATCGCGATGCGGAAGCGTTACAAGAACGCAGATGAAGGAGTTGTACTCGTAGCGATTCAGATCGCGGTTGATTCCGATCTAAGCACCGAACAACGGCGCCTCCGCGTTCAACACACGTGCAGCCCGATGACGTCTCCCATGCCTTGATCCAGCAAGGGAAGAGGGAGAGGTTGGGGAAGACTCCGTCCAGCAGCAGCACGACGGCGTGGTGGTGGTGGAGGAGCGTGGCACTCCAGCAGGGCTTCGCCAAGCACCGCAAGAGACGAGGAGGGAGAGGGGTAGGGCTGCACCAAGAGGGAGATGTTCTCATGTGTATGGCAGCCCCAAACCCCCACTATATATAGGGGAATGTGAGGGGCTGCGCCCCCACCTGGGTTTCCACCCCTAGGGGTGGCGGCCAGCCCTAGATCCCATCTAGGGGGGTGGCCAAGGGGGGGAGAGAGGGGGGCGCACCACTAGGTGGGCCTTAGGCCCATCTGAGCCTAGGGTTTCCCCTTTTCCCCTTCTCTCTTCGCCTTGGGCCCTGGTGGGGGGGCGCACCAGCCCACCTGGGGCTGGTCCCCTCCCACACTTGGCCCACGCAGCCCTCTGGGGCTGGTGGCCCCACTTGGTGGACCCCCGGGACCCTCCCGGTGGTCCCGGTACGTTACCGATAGCACCTGAAACTTTTCCGGTGACCAAAACATGACTTCCCATATATAAATCTTTAACTCCGGACCATTCCGGAACTCGTCGTGACGTCCGGGATCTCATCCGGGACTCCAAACAACATTCGGTAACCACGTATATCTATTCCCTATAACCCTAGCGTCATCAAACCTTAAGTGTGTAGACCCTACGGGTTTGGGAACCATGCAGACATGACCGAGACAACTCTCTGGCCAATAACCAACAACGGGATCTAGGTACCCATGTTGGCTCCCACATGTTCCACGATGATCTCATCGAATGAACCACGATGTCAAGGATTCAATCAATCCCGTATACAATTCCCTTTGTCTACCGGTATAGTACTTGCCCGAGATTCGATCGTCGGTATCCCGATACCTTGTTCAATCTTGTTACCGGCAAGTCTCTTTACTCGTTCCGTAAAATATCATCCCGTGATCAACTCCTTGGTCACATTGTGCACATTATGATGATGTCCTACCGAGTGGGCCCAGAGATACCTCTCCGTTACATGGAGTGACAAATCCCAGTCTCGATTTGTGCCAACCCAACAGACACTTTCGGAGATACCCGTAGTGCACCTTTATAGCCACCCAGTTACGTTGTGACGTTTGGCACACCCAAAGCATTCCTACGGTATCCGGGAGTTGCACAATCTCATGGTCTAAGGAAATGATACTTGACATTAGAAAAGCTTTAGCAAACGAACTACACGATCTTGTGCTATGCTTAGGATTGGGTCTTTGTCCATCACATCATTCTCCTAATGATGTGATCCCGTTATCAATGACATCTAATGTCCATGGTCAGGAAACCGTAACCATCTATTGATCAACGAGCTAGTCAACTAGAGGCTTACTAGGGACATACACTACTAGGGAAAAGCCTAGCAGCAACGCGGGTTTTGGCCCTCTCAGTAGCGCGGGTACCGGCGCTACTAATAAGGCGCTACAGCTAACCTATAGCAGTAGCGCCTGTTGACCAGCACTATTGCTACACATGAATAGCTGTAGCGCTCTTTATGAAAGGGCGCTACTAATATTATCTGCAGCGCTGTTTACAGGGAAGCGCTACTGGTAAGGCGGCGCTACTGCTAAATTTTCCCCCCTCGCTACTACTAGTTTTATTAGTTTTTTTTCCTGCATATTTGTTTTTTATTTGTTTTGTATTTGAATAGGCTTTATACAATAATCTTTAGCATATCATCCACATACAAATGTAATCATAGCATATAGATACAATTAGTCTCATCAAATCATGTCATCATCATAATCATCATCCAACACAAAGTGGTCTCTCGTCATCAATCTCAAAAATAGCGATACAAGTCTCGATTACTTGCAAATACATCGTCATCCATCTAAACAATGATATACGCAAGAATAGCTGTCACTTTGAGTACATGAGTTCGTATCCCTCTCTCGCATTAGCGTGAACCTAAACTAACTACTGCGTGTCGCTCGGAAACCGAAGACCGGTACACCTGGGCCTGACACTCCGGCCACTTGTCGTATATATACTCCTGGCATAGCACTTCTTCGCCATCTATGATCTATGCACCTGCATCATCACATGAGTCGATGATATGCAACATATATAGTTTAGCAACAGAAAGAGACAGACTTGACAAAAATAGAAACAACATATCATAAGCATAAATATCAAAGTTCATCGTACCCAAAATGCCCTAACTAGAGTGATCTTCGCTAGTCGAGGAGGAGGACGGTTTAATTACATCACAAATAAAGTTTCACTGCGCATAACTCAAAGTTTTGACATACAGAAAGTATGGACTAAACAGACACATTGTCATATATCGACAATCACTCCAACATGCCGTGCCATCCATCGAGGTCGGGGAGATAGTCCCCGAGCTTAGTGAAAGGCTTCAGGTCGAGACGCTGAGAGGCTATCCATGTTCGGACGTCTTCCTGCGACATTTGTCCTTCTGCGCAGAACATCCCTGTTTTTCTGACGACCTCATTCATGATGATTTGGGCAAGTTCACGTTGGATGTTATAGAACTCAGCTCGAAGTCGATGATCCTCGATATCTCCTATGTCCTTTGCCCATTGCAGAATATGGGCATCGCCAGATATAGGTTACATGTGAAGGTTCTGGTGATCCCGTCTGTACTCCAGCATGTGGTGTAGGACATAGAATCCATCATTAAGAGAATCGTTCGGTTGCTGGACGCAGCAGAAGTCGGTCTTATGGCTGAAGGCGGCCCTGCCGCCCCTTCTCTTCTTGTCCCTAACCTCTCCACCCCTTGCTTGGTAGTAAAACATAGCACTGTCGAGAACATCTTTGATGTGGGTGTAATCCTTTTTGTGAATGTTCTTCGACGAGTCCAAGTAAAGAGCGTGGGAGAATCGGGGGTAGAGGATGATGAGGACGGCGCGCCCGCCGCTGCGCAAAATAAGTACACCTCAAATTAATTAGCCTACACCGTGCAAATGAATTATTGAAATCGAAGGAAGGATAGCAGCGCAGATGACTTACATGGGATGATAAGGCACGAGAATCGCCTCCTTGTCCTTATTGGCGAGCATGAAACTGACGATGTAATCCCTCGCGTATTCACGCTGCTCTGCATAGACTCCCAAGAAGCCCTCGTGCATGTAGTACGGGTCACCGACATAGATATGACGTATCTGCTCAACCCCAATGATGTAGTTCATGTGCAAGGCATAAAGGCGGACAAACGTAAAATCCAGCTTCTTCACGTGAAACATGTCGAATATGTAACTGAATCCGAGGAAGAACTTATCCGCGGGGAAGCTATCGACGTACGACATTTGTCGCGGAACGTTAACCACGTAGAGTGGGTATCCTGGATCTTTCGAGGCGATGAGGCCTTTCTCTACCCGCAGCACATCGTCATGAAGTCTCCTTAGATCGCCGAATCTGGCCCGTAGCGTTGTTTCAGGTAGGATTGGTTGACCGGGGATATGCCATTTATCCGCATCGGGGATATCTACACGGTCCTGAAGCCGAGGCTGCTGAGGCGGCTGGATCATAGAATCAGCTTTTTTGTCTTTCCTCGCTCTCTTCCTAGACTTCTTTACTACCGGAAGGTCGTTAATAATACGTTGAGACGGTAATTCAGGCACCGACTCATGACGCTCAAATCCTGAGGAGGCGCCAGTATAGACAAACTGTTCAGCGCCATCGTCATCCTCATCCTCATCCATGGCGACGTCATCAGCGACTAATGGAGCCACCTGCTTACCACGTCCGCTATCACCCAACCCGACACCCGACGCTAATTGGGTAGGTGGGGTGTTGATGTTCATACCTTGTTGAGGCTGCGTGCTCGTGGTGGGTGTGCTCCTGGCCGCCTCCAGATGAAGCAGACTCTTTGGCCACAACAGGACCCACCCATTGCAACAATCACCAAGCCGCCGCGGGGTCTCGTCGTCATCCCCCACTAGTACTAGAGGAGGCAAATTCTCATGGCCCGGTTTGACACTGGCCACGGAAACCTTGAAGACGTTCGGGGGGATCGGCCGGCTATGGAACAATGGTTCCTTTGGCTCCATTATCGTCGCCTTCCCCACGTCCACCTTCTGTTTGCCGATGGTGCACGGGGTTTCATCGGCCTGCAAACAAAAGTCTGCGACGTGAGACATCCGAAAGGCAATGAAAACGGGAGATTATACATTTATATTGAAGGGGGCCGGTATGACAGATACCGTGAGGGCGTCGAGCTCAGTCAAAGAGGAGGCACCACCGAGCACGTGTGGTGCGGGAGCCGGTGCGGGAGCAGGTACGGGAGCCGGTGGGGGAGCAGGTGCTCCCAAGAAGTCAGCAAGGGGAAAGTCCTCTGCATTTTTTTCTGGATTTTGCCTTGTCCAAGTGAAAACGCCCGTCACCAAGGAAGTAGATATATCTGCAATCGCCTGTTTTGCGGCAGCTACCGCTGTTGCGACTGTCTGAGATGATTTCTTGTCAACCGCAATCTCAATCTTCTTGTCGATGTTTTCTTCAGTTAACCTCCGTCTTTCCTTTCTCTCCTCCGTGGTCTCACGGTAGTACTTCTTCCACGTGGCGCCGTCTCCGACACCGTGCACGCGTCCATACGACGGTCGAGTATCCACCGGTTGTTGTTTCAATATGTTCAACGCCCGGTTGAATGGAGTGTCCCACTTGGGCCTCGCCAATGCCTCAGACGGCGAGTCGCTTTCGGCCGCAATCCGGTGCTGCTCTCTCTGCAAAAGGCACAAGGATCGTTTACAAATATGACTAACGTGTGCAGTCGAATTAACCAGAAACTAAAATTACCAGCAGTCTCATGAACTCCGTAATGACCGGTGTTGTCTCGTAAACCTTCTTCACTGGGTCCCAACGGTGCCGGGCCCTCAGGACATCACGCTCCTGCGGGACGGTGAAATCCGCCAAGGGGTCTGGGCTGCCCAGACTCGCGGCTTCCGCGTCCTCCTTGGCCCATTTGGACCTCTTTCCGCCGTAACCACGGCTTCCGAGGTGGTGGCTCCCAATGTTCCTCTTTTGAAGCCCCTTCATGTACTTAGATTTTTTTTGGCAGCTTCGGCCTTGCAAGCCTCCTTGAATATTTGAAACTGCTCTTCCGTCATTGTCGGATTATCCTTTACAATCTCGGAGTAGGGTTCCCCGTCGTTGATCTTTGCTTTCACTCGATTTTTCCAGGCGGCCAACGCGTCGCTAAACTTGGTCATGGCGTGTTTGTTTATCTTCTTCATTGTCGGGTCCTCATCTGGATCTTCATAATCCTTCTCATTCCGGCCCGGGAACAAGAATATCTGGTGAAACTTCTTTAGGAGGGAGATCCTCATATTTTCTATCTTCTTTAGTTTCTCATCGTTGATGGTGGCGGTTGTCCGTACGATGCAGCCTATTTGATTGCCGTAGCACGCGCGCGCTTCCTCGGGCGCCTTTGGTTCAAAATTGCCGTCGTCCACCTTCGTGACCACCAGTCTAGTAGTCCTGAGTTTGTTAGGAACCTGTTGCCTCTTTGCTTTCGGTTCTACACCGGCTCTGCTCCCCGAGGCAGCACCGGTCTCAGTGTCGGTCTCGATGCCGGTCTGAATCTCAGCGCCGGTCTCAGTCTCAGCACCGGTCTGCGTGTCGGTCTCAGTCCCCGATGCCACTGGTTGGCCCAGCAACAACATCGGTTAATTGTCGGTAAGGCTAAAAAATTCGTCTGCCGCCCGGTAGACGTCGTCGCAATCACCAGAACCCTGTCCTTCATCGTTGCTAGCCATGTTTCCTATGATTAAATCTAGTCAATTAATTCTAGACCTTATAAAATGAATAATGACATAAAAAGGGACTATTGTTTTGCAGGAATGTTGACTCCTTCCTGGTGCGGCAAATCCCGGGCACTCCATATGTCCTAGTTTGTAGCACAAGTCATGACCTTTGCTAAAAATTGGATAAATTGAGTACCTGAAATTTGCCGAAACAGAAATGAATCAACATTCCGGCAAAACATAGGTCACTCAGCATCATTCCCTGGAAACAACAAAGCCACTTGGGCACAATCGAACAACTTCAATAAAAAGATATAACATGGCCACTTAAATTTTTGCACTAATTAACCTAGTTAACGCAGCTAGTTCTCTGTCAAAGCCCAAAATAAATTTTTGCACTAATTAACCTAGATAATTAACCTAATTAAACTAGTTAACATGACTAGTTCTCTGTCAAAGCCCTAACTTGCACTAACCTAGATAATTAACCTAATTAAACTAGTTAACCTAACTACTTCTCTGTCAAAGCCCTAACTAAATTTTTGCCCTAACCTAGATAATTAACCTAATTAAACTAGCTAACCTATGCATTAGAGAGAGAGGAGGGGTGGGGGCTTACAGAGGATGGCTCCGGTGGTGGCAACGGAGGTAGTGGTGGCGAGGGAGGCAGGGGCGTCTCCGGTGACAGCGAGGGAGGCAGTTGTGGCGACGAAGGATCTGGTGGCGTCGACGGCGGCTCCGGTGGCGTTGACGAGGCCACGCGGCTCCGTGGCGTTGGGGGCGGCTCTGGTGGCGTCGACGGCGCACGGCTCTGGTGGCGTCGACGTCGGGAGGAGACGGCGGCGAAGTGGGGCGACGGCGAATCGGGGAGACGGCGGCGCGCGGGGTGGGTTGAGGGATTTGGGGGAGAAGTGGTGGCCGGGGGGAAACGGTTTTTTGGTTAAGTAAAACTTAGCGGTAGCGCGTTTGACAAAACGCGCTATAGCTAAGATAGCTATAGCGGTTTTAGAAAAGCGCGCTGCTGCTATAGCTATGTAATTTTCTTCCATTTTTTAATTTCCTTTTCTGTTTCTATAGTGGGGGTCTAGGACACGCGCTGCAGCTACGTTAGCTATAGCGCCTCTTACAAACACACGCTGCTGCTATGCCTTCCTCCGTTTTCTCGCTTTTTCATTTATTTTGCTTTACATTTAATTTTTTCCTTTCTCCTTTTTCTATTTCTTTCATTTTCATTTACTTTTCTATTTGTTTTTCATCTTATTTTATTTCCGTTAGTAGTAGCGCTCTTCTAAGGAAACGCGCTGCTACTTATGATGTAGCGGCAGCGCGTTTCCTCCAAGCCCGCTACTGCTATGCGTACCCTGTCATTCTAGCAATGGGAATATTAGTAGTAGCGCTTTTGTCACTACACGCGCTACTGCTAAAGTTGTATCTGTAGCGCAGTTTTCCGCCGATCGCTACTGCTATTTAGCACCAGCGCTCTTTTTTGACCCGCGTTCTTGCTAAATTTTTGTGTATAAGGTTTTCCCTAGTAATGATGGTGTTATCTATGTATCCACACATGTATCTGAGTTTCCTATCAATAAAATTCTAGCATGGATAATAAACAATTATCATGAACAAGGAAATATAATAATAACCAATTTATTATTGCCTCTAGGGCATATTTCCAACAGTCTCCCACTTGCACTAGAGTCAATAATCTAGTTCACATCACTATGTGATTGTAATGAATCCAACACCCATATATCTCGCTTGTGAGAGAGGTTTATTAGTCAACGGGTCTGAACCTTTCAGATCCGTGTGTGCATTACAAATATCTATGTCATCTTGTAGATGCAGCTACCACGCGCTATTTGGAACTATTCCAAATAACTGCTCTACCATACGAATCCGGTCTACTACTCAGAGTCACCCAGATTAGTGTCAAAGTTTGCATCGGCGTAACCCTTTACGACAAACTCTTTTACCACCTCCATAATCGAGAAAATTCCTTAGTTCACTAGTTACTAAGGATAAGTTTGACCGCTGTCATGTGATCCAATCTTGGATCACTCTTGTACCCCTTGACTGACTCATGGCAAGGCACACTTCAGGTGCGGTACACAGCATAGCATACTGTAGAGCCTATGTCTGAAGCATAGGGGACAACCATCGTCCCTTCTCTCTCTTTTGCCGAGGTCATGTCTTGAGTCTTACTCAATACTCATACCTTATAACACAGCCAAGAACTCCTTCTTTGCCGATCTATTTTGAACTCCTTCAAAATCTTGTCATGGTGCGTACTCATTTGAAAGTACTATCAAGCGATTTTGATCTATCCTTATAGATCTTGATGTTCAATGTTCAAGTAGCTTAATCCAGGTTTTCCCTTGAAAAACACTTTTCAAATAACCCTATATGCTTTCCAGAAATTCTACATCATTTCTGATCAACAATATGTTTAGAACATATACTCATCAGAAATTCTATAGTGCTCCCACTCACTTCTTTGGAAATACAAGTTTCTCATAAACATTGTATAAACCCAAAATCTTTGATCATCTCATCAAAGCGTATATTCCAACTCCGAGACGCTTACTCCAGTCCTTAGAAGGATTGCTGGAGCTTTGCATACTTGTTAGCATCTTTCAGGATTGTCAAAACCTTCTGGTTGTATCACATACAAACTTTCCTCAAGAAAATCGTCGAGGAAACAATGCTTTGACATCCTATCTGCAAGATTTCATAAATAATGCAGTAACTGCCAATATAATTCCAACAGACTCTTAGCATTGCTACGAGTGAGAAACTCTCATCGTAGTCAATTCCTTGAACTTGTCGGAAAACATCTTAGTGACAAGTCGAGCTTTCTTAATGGTGACACTTACCATCATTGTCTATCTTCCTTTTAAAATCCATCTGTACTCAACAGCCTTACGACCATCGAGTAGTTCTTCCAAAGTCTATACTTTGTTTTCATACATGGATCCTCTCTCGGATTTTATGGCCTTGAGCCATTCGTCGGAATCCGGGCCCACCATCGCTTCTCCATAGCTCGTAGGTTCATTTTTGACTAGCAACATGACCTCCAAGACAGGATTAAGTACCACTCTGAAGTAGTACGCATCCTTGTCGACCTACGAGGTTTGGTAGTGACTTGATCTGAAGTTTCATGATCACTATCATTAGCTTCCACTTCAATTGGTGTAGGCGCCATAGGAACAACTTCATGTGCCCTGCTACACACTAGTTGAAGTGATGGTTCAATAACCTCATCAAGTCTCCACCATCCTCCCACTCAATTCTTTCAAGAGAAACTTTTCCTCGAGAAAGGACCCTATTCTAGAAACAATCCATTTTGCTTCCAGAACTGAGACAGGAGGTATACCCAACTGTTTTGGGTGTCCTATGAAGATGCATTTATCCGCTTAGGTTCGAGCTTATCAGGCTAAAACCTTTCACATAAGCGTCGCAGCCCCAAACTTTTAAGAAACGACAACTTAGGTTTCTCTAAACCATAGTTCATACGGTGTCGTCTTAACGGAATTGCGTGGTGCCCTATTTAAAGTGAATGTGGTTGTCTCTAATGCCTAACCCATAAACGATAGTAGTAATTTGATAAGAGACATCATGGTATGCACCATATCCAATAGGATGCAGTTATGATGTTCAGACACACCATCACACTATGGTGTTCCAGGCGGTATTAGTTGTGAAACAATTTCCACAATGTCTTAATTGTGTGCCAAACTCGTAACTCAGATATTCATCTCTATGATCATATCATAGACATTTTATCCTCTTGTCACGACGATCTTCAACTTCACTCTGAAATTACTTGAACCTTTCAATAATTCAGATTTGTGTTTCATCAAGTAAACATACTCAGAATCTACTCAAATCATGTGTGAAGTAAGAACATAACGATATCCACTGCGTGCCTCAACACTCATTAGACTGCACACATCAAAATGTATTACTTCCAACAAGTTGCTTTCTTGTTCCATCTTACTGAAACCGAGGCTTTTCAGTCATCTTGCCATGTGGTATGATTTGCATGTCTCAAGTGATTTAAAATCAAGTGAGTCCAAACGATCCATCTGCATGGGGTTTCTTCATGCGTGTACACCAATAGACATGGTTCGCATGTCTCAATCTTTTCAAAAATGAGTGAGTCCAAAGATCCATTAACATGGAGCTTCTTCATGTGTTTTATACCAATATGACTCAAGTGGCAGTGCCACAAGTATGTGGTACTATCATTACTATCTTATATCTTTTGGCATGAATATGTGTATCACTACGATCGAGATTCAATAAACCATTTATTTTAGGTGCAAGACCATTGAAGGTATTATTCAAATAAACAGAGTAACCATTATTCTCCTTAAATGAATAACCATATTGCGATAAACATGATCCAATCATGTCTATGCTCAATGCAAACACCAAATAACAATTATTTAGGTTTAAAACCAATCTCGATGGTAGAGGGAGCATGCGATTCTTATCACATCAACCTTGGAAACACTTCCAACACACATCGTCATCTCACCTTTAGCTAGTCTCCATTTGTTCCGTAGCTTTTATTTCGAGTTACTAACACTTAGCAACCGAACCAGTATCTAATATCCTGGTGCTACTGGGAGTACTAGTAAAGTACACATTAATATAATGTATATCCAATATACTTCTATCGACCTTGCCAGCCTTCTCATCTACCAAGTATCTAGGGTAGTTCTACTTCAATGACTGTTCCCCTCATTACAGAAGCACTTAGTCTCGGGTGGGTTCAAACTTTGGGTTTCTTCACTAGAGCAGCAACTGATTTGCCATTTCATGAAGTATCCCTTCTTGCCCTTGCCCTTCTTGAAACTAGTGGTTTCACTAACCATCAACAATTGATGCTCCTTCTTGATTTCTACTTTCGCGGTGTCAAACATCGCGAATATTTCAAGGATCATCATATCTATCCCTGATATGTTATAGTTCATCACGAAGCTCTAGCAGCTTGGTGGCAATGACTTTGGAGAGACATCACTATCTCATCTGGAAGATTAACTCCCACTCGATTCAAGTGATTGTGGTACTCAGACAATCTGAGCACAAGCTCAACGATTGAGCTTTTCTCCCTTAGTTTGTAGGCTAAGAAACTCGTCGGAGGTCTTATACCTCTTGACGTGGGCACGAGCCTGAAATCCCAATTTCAGCCCTCGAAACATCTCATATGTTCCGCGACGTTTCGAAATCGTCTTCGCTGCCTCAACTCTAAACCGTTTAACATTACAGAACTATCACGTAGTTACCAAAACGTGTATGTCAGATGTTCGCAACATCCACAGACGACTTTCGAGGTTCAGCACACCGAGCGGTGCAATAAAGACATAAGCCTTCTACGAAGCAATGAGAACAATCCTCAGTTTATGGACCTAGTCCGCATAATTGCTACTATCGACTTTCAACTGAATTTTCTCTAGGAACATATCTAAAACAGTAGAATTAAAGCGCGAGGTAAGACATAATTTGCAAAAACCTTTTTGACTATGTTCAGGATAATTAAGTTCATCTTATGAACTCCCACTCAGATAGACATCCCTGTAGTCATCTAAGTGATATATGATCCGAGTCAACTAGGCCGTGTCCGATCATCACGTGAGACGGACTAGTCATCATCGGTGAACATCTTCATGTTGATCGTATCCACTATATGACTCATGTTCGACCTTTCGGTCTCTTGTGTTCCGAGGCCATGTCTGTACATGCTAGGCTCGTCAAGTCAACCTAAGTGTTTCGCATGTGTAAATCTGGCTTACACCCATTGTATGTGAATGTTAGAATCTATCAACCCGATCATCACGTGGTGCTTCGAAACAACGAACTTTCGCAACGGTGCACAGTTAGGGGGAATACTTTCTTGAAATTATTATGAGGGATCATCTTATTTACTACCGTCGTTCTAAGCAAATAAGATGCATAAACATGATAAACATCACATGCAATCAAATAGTGACATGATATGGCCAATATCATTTTGCTCCTTTTGATCTCCACCTTCGGGGCTCCATGATCATCATCGTCACCGGCATGACACCATGATCTCCATCATCGTGTCTTCATGAAGTTGTCTCGCCAACTATTACTTCTACTACTATGGCTAATGGTTAGCAATAAAGTAAAGTAATTACATGGCGTTATCATTGACACGCAGGTCATACAATAAATAAGACAACTCCTATGGCTCCTCCCGGTTGTCATACTCATCGAGATGCAAGTCGTGATTCCTATTACAAGAACATGATCAATCTCATACATCACATATATCATTCATCACATTCTTTTGGCCATATCGAGCATACCCTGCAAAAACAAGTTAGATGTCCTCTAATTGTTGTTGCATGTTTTACTTGGCTGCTATGGGTTTCTAGCAAGAACGTTTCTTACCTATGCAAAGCCACAACGGTGATATGCCAATTGCTATTTACCCTTCATAAGGACCCTTTTCATCGAATCCGATCCGACTAAAGTGGGAGAGACTGGCACCCGCTAGCCACCTTATGCAACAAGTGCATGTCAGTTGGTGGAACCTGTCTCACGTAAGCATACATGTAACGTCGGTCCGGGCCACTTCATCCCACAATGCTGCCGAATCAAGATAGGACTAGTAACGGTAAGCAAATTGTACAAACCATCGCCCACAACTACTTGTGTTCTACTCGTGCAAAGAATCTACGCAATATACCTAGCTCATGACGCCACTGTTGGGGAACGTAGCAGAAATTAAAAAATTTCTACGCATCACCAAGATCAATCTATGGAGATACTAGCAATGAGAGAGAGGGGAGTGCATCTTCATACCCTTGAAGATCGCGATGCGGAAGTGTTACAAGAACACGGATGAAGGAGTCGTACTCATAGCGATTTAGATCGCGATTGATTCTGATCTAAGCACCGAACAACGACGCCTCCGCGTTCAACACACGTGCAGCCCGATGACGTCTCCCATGCCTTGATCCAGCAAGGGGAGAGGGAGAGGTTGGGGAAGACTCCGTCCAGCAGCAGCACGATGGCGTGGTGGTGGTGGAGGAGCGTGGCACTCCAGCAGGGCTTCGCCAAGCACCGCAAGAGACGAGGAGGGAGAGGGGTAGGGCTGCACCAAGAGGGAGATGTTCTCATGTGTATGGCAGCCCCAAACCCCCACTATATATAGGGGAATGGGAGGGGCTGCGCCCCCACCTGGGTTTCCACCCCTAGGGGTGGCGGCCAGCTCTAGATCCCATCTAGGGGGGTGGCCAAGGGGGGAGAGAGGGGGGCGCACCACTAGGTGGGCCTTAGGCCCATCTGAGCCTAGGGTTTCCCCTTTTTCCCTTCTCTCTTCGCCTTGGGCCCTGGTGGGGGCGCACCAGCCCACCTGGGGCTGGTCCCCTCCCACACTTGGCCCACGCAGCCCTCTGGGGCTGGTGGCCCCACTTGGTGGAACCCCGGGACCCTCCCTGTGGTCCCGGTACGTTACCGATAGCACGCGAAACTTTTCCGGTGACCAAAACATGACTTCCCATATATAAATCTTTACCTCCGGACCATTTCAGAACTCCTCGTGACATCCGGGATCTCATTCGGGACTCCGAAAAACATTCGGTAACCACGTATATCTATTCCCTATAACCCTAGCGTCATCGAACCTTAAGTGTGTAGACCCTACGGGTTCGGGAACCATGCAGACATGACTAAGACAACTCTCCGGCCAATAACCAACAGCGGGATCTGGATACCCATGTTGGCTCCCACATGTTCCATGATGATCTCATCGGATGAACCACGATGTCAAGGATTCAATCAATCCCGTATACAATTCCCTTTGTCTACCGGTATAGTACTTGCCCGAGATTCGATCGTCGGTATCCCGATACCTTGTTCAATCTCGTTACTGGCAAGTCTCTTTACTCTTTCCGTAACACATCATCCCGTGATCAACTCCTTGGTCACATTGTGCACATTATGATGATGTCCTACCGAGTGGGCCCAGAGATACCTCTCTGTTACACGGAGTGACAAATCCCAGTCTCGATTCGTGCCAACCCAATAGACACTTTCGGAGATACCCGTAGTGCACCTTTATAGCCACCCAGTTACGTTGTGACGTTTGGCACACCCAAAGCATTCCTACGGTATCCGGGAGTTGCACAATCTCATGGTCTAAGGAAATGATACTTGACATTAGAAAAGCTTTAGCAAACGAACTACACGATCTTGTGCTATGCTTAGGATTGGGTCTTTGTCCATCACATCATTCTCTTAATGACGTGATCCCGCTATCAACGACATCTAATGTCCATGGTCAGGAAACCGTAACCATCTATTGATCAACGAGCTAGTCAACTAGAGGCTTACTAGGGACATGGTGTTGTCTATGTATCCACACATGTATCTGAGTTTCCTATCAATACAATTCTAGCATGGATAATAAACAATTATCATGAACAAGGAAATATAATAATAACCAATTTATTATTGCCTCTAGGGCATATTTCCAACATCCTAGTCATTTGGTCATATGATGATGCTGTAAAAAGATCATGCCAAATGGACAAACCAAAATAGCACTTGCTTCACAAACATCTCCGCTGACCAGAAACTTGGAATAATTATGGTGACCAAATGGATCAATGAAATGATGCCAAAATGGGTGGAGAGATGTTTTATGGGCATAAGAATGATCTGCTAATTTATCAGGATTTTTGAAGCAATATAAAATATACTTGCTTCACAACCTGAAAATATTGCCAGAAACAAAGATTTGCTCCTGTGCTCACATAGATAATTGGATGGGGCTGCAAATGGGTCGAAGGGGTTAATATGAGCACATTAAGGAGTGTGCAAAAGTTCAACTCATTTGTGTACTCCTAGCTTCTTTCACAAATGTGTACTTCTTTCACAAAGCTTTCTGTTAGACAGTAACTTTGAAAATTCACTAAGGAAGATTGGCTAGGCAAATAAATTTGAACTTGTGCATGAGGCAATTATTTGGACATATAAACATGCCCAAAAAGGTTTGGAGTCAATAGGAGAAATATAAATGACACTTCCTTCACAAAGTGCCATTCAGGGCAGAATAGAAAAAGGAATATTGGGGAATTATTTTTGAACATGGCAATGAAGAGTTTTGCCATATTTGATCAAGATATGACCCAAACAATTTATTAGAATTATTTTGGAATTTTTGGAGTGATGAAAATATTGGTTGCTTCACAACCTAGGGCAATTTGAGTTATTCCTTTGATAGAAAAGAAATATTCCCAATAAAAAGAATACTGGGGTTTGGGCTAGGATGGAAATAACAGGGTCTAGGGAAAGATTTGGGAATGGCAAGCCACTCTGGAAGCAAAGAAGAGGGCATCTTCTTCAGTTTCCAGACCACAAAGAAAACTGAGGCAAAAACCTCGGAAAAACAAAAGAAAAAGAAAGGGCCAAAAATCAGGCTGTCACACGCCACCTCGTCCCCTCTTCAACGGCTCACCACAAACCTCGCCGCCCCCTACTCTCCAACGCCGGTGAGGCCCCCCCCTGCCTCCTCTTTCCCCCTCTCTGCTCGCTCGCACCCACGTCCACGCACCCTCGAGTGGCACGGCGCTTGGCGTTGACCCCGCCCCGCCTCTGCCCTGCGACTGCGCGCCCGCCGGAGCTCTGCCGCTCGGGCCGCCCCCTGCACCTGCCTCCTCCTCCAACCGTCGCGCTTGGCCGCCGGCCTGCGCGCCCCT